>NW_027002953.1:0-5847 GCF_036934945.1 Oncorhynchus masou masou | reverse complement strand
CTCTTACACTTATGGTGGCGCTATTTCATTTTTGGAAGAAAAACGTTCCGTTTTAAACAAGATATTTTGTCACAAAGATGCTCGACCATGCATATAATTGCTACTGTTCGAAAGAAAACACTCTGACGTGTCCAGAAATACAAATATCTTCTCTGTGCGTGCCCTTTAACGTGAGCTTCAGGCAAAACCAAGATGACTTGGCATCCAGGAAATGACAAGGATTTTTGAGGCTCTGTCTTTCATGATCTCCTTATATGGCTGTCGAACGCAAGAGGAATGAGTCTGCCCTTTCTGTCGTTTCCCCAAGGTGTCTGCAGCATTGTGACGTATTTGTAGGCAGATCGTTGGAAGATTGACCATAAGAGACCACATTTACCACGTGTCCGCCCGGTGTCCTGCGCCCAAATTGGTGCGCAAAAGTCACCTGCCGGTATTTTTCCATGGGGCACAGAGAGAAGCAAGCTTCCCTGAACTGCATGTCAATGAAGAGATATGTGAAAAAACACCTTGAGGATTGATTCCAAACAACGTTTGCCATGTTTCAGTCGATATTATATGATTAATCGGAAAAAGTTTCACGTTGTAGGTGACTGCATTTTCGGTTCGTTTCGGTAGCCAGGCGCAATGCAGAAAACGGAACGATTTCTCTTACACACTGTCAGGACCCGGTTTCGAACCTGGGTCTCCGGAGTGAGAAACAGTCACTTAACCAACTGAGCCACGAATAGTCAGCAGAACCCAGAAGATGAGGCAGACACAGCAGTACTTAAGACGGTGTATTTAATAAAGAAAAATCCTTAAATACAAAAAATGGCAAATCCAAAAGGTGGTAGGAAAAGTACAAAAAGGCCTCAAAAGAAACTCAAAAAAAAAATAAACAAAAACAAAAAACAGAATACCACAAGAGCGTCACCCGGAATCGACAAGAGTACACAGAACACTAGGGCAGGGTGCTAACATACAAACACAGAGCACAGAACTGAGGGAAACTAAGGGTTTAAATACAATTAGAGGAAACGAGGCACAGGTGCAAATAATAATGGGGATCAAGGGAAAAACATAAGGACAAAAGCACAATGGGGGCATCTACTGACCAAAACCCGAACAACCCTGGCCAAATCCTGACAGAATCCCCCCTAGGAACGGCTCCTGACGGCTCCCAGCTCTCTCAGGGTGGAGGACCCTGAACTGACGAATGAGGTCAGGGTCCAGGATGTCTTTGGCAGGAACTCAGGAGCGCTCTCCTCAGACCGTTTCCCAGTCCACCAGATACTGCCAGGACCGCTGCACCCGGGGGAATCCAGTATCCGGTGGACGGTATAAGCCGGCTGGCCTCCAATGACACGAGAGGCGGAGGGGGAGGTCTGTCTGCCGACAAGGGGAAAAAAACAACAGGTTTTAACAATGAAACATGAAATGGGATTAATCTTAAGGGATCTGGGTAAGTGTAGGACATAAGAAAAATAAGCACTTCCTGGTAACCTTTAAGGGACCATGTATTTTTGGGACAGCTTGCGAGACTCCACCGTAGAGGAAGTTCCTTGTGGAGAGCCAGACTCTCTGGCCGGGGCGCAGGGTAGGCCCGGGACGGCGACGTCTGTTGGCTTGTTGTTGATACCTCTGTGAGGAACGATAAGATTAAGAGACGGGTCTTCCTCCATAAGCCGACAGCGTCTGACGAACTTCAAGGCTGAAGTGCACTCTGACTTCTGCCTCCTGGGTCCGGGAACAATGGAGGAGCATAGCCAAACAGACACTGTAAGGGACATACCAGGAGGAGGGGAGCGCAAGGTGTTGTGCGCGTATTCGGCCCAAACAATAAAGGACACCAAGTGGACGGGGTTGTCACGAGTCATACATCGGAGGGTGGTTTCCAGCCTGATTCATCCTCTCTGTTTGGCCGTTGGACCTCGGATGGCACCCTGAAGATAGACTGGCAGAAGCCCCCATGAGTTGGCAGAAGGCCTTCCAAAACCTTGAGGCGAACTGGGGACCCTGTCAGAAACCACATCTTGAGGAATGCCGAAGACTCGAACACATGATTAATTACTAACTCAGCCGTTTCTTTGGCAGAAGGTGTAACTTAGTCAGAGGGACGAACCTGGCCGCCTTTGAAAAACCTGTCGAATATGACTAGGATAGTAGTATTGCCATGGGATGGAGGAAGTCCAGTAATAAAGTCCAATGAGATATGGGATCAGGGTCTGTGGGGAACAGGTAAAGGGTGAAGGAGTCCTTGAGGGCGGAGGTGAGAAGATTTGCCCTGGCAGCACACGGGGCAGGCATTGACGAAAAGTGGCAACGTCTTCTCTTATGGTAGGCCACCAGAACTTACGCTGGATGAACTCCAAGGTGCGACCTACGCCCGGATGACAGGTGAGGCGAGAGGAGTGCCCCCACAGAAGGACCTGAGTCCTCACTGCCTTGGGGACAAACAACCGATTGGCAGGGCCTCCTTTAGGGTCCGGCCCGCTAGCTTGAGCACGTCTCACGGTATCCCAACTTGCCACTGTAGACTTTAAGCCACAATCTTAGCAGCAGGAAAGGACAGGCATGTCCGTGTCATCTCGAATGGCAGGAGCGTAGACTCGGGACAGGGCATCCGGTTTGAGATTTTTCGACCCGGGCCGATAGGTGAGGATAAACTGGAACCAGATTGAAGAAAAAGATATCATCAGCTTGTCTAGAGTTCAATCGCTTCGCCTGTTGGATATACTCCAGATTTTGTGGTCCGTAAGCACTTGAAACGGGTGAGAAGCCCTCTCGAGCCAGTGTCTCCATTCCTTCAATGCCATCTTAACCGCTAGGAGTTCACGATCCCCCACATCGAAGTTCCTCTCAGGCCGGCAAGCCGGTGTGAGAAGAAAGCACACGGATGAAGCTTCTTGTCTTCACCCTCTGAGACAGGACAGCTCCAACACCAACCTCTGATGCCTACCTCCACCACAAATGGTTCATCCAGAGTCAGTATCAGGATGGGGAGCAGAGAGAGGACGTTTGAGTCCTCTTGGAAGGCTGCCTCAGCTTCTCTTCCCCACAAAACTTTGTATTGCCACCTTTGGTTAAAGCTGAGAGAGGAGCTGCCACCAAACTGAAGTTCTTGATGAACTTGCGGTAAAAGTTTGCTGAAGCCCAGGAAACGCTTGGAAGATCTCAACGATTTGGGGGTGGGCCAACTCGGCTACCGCCCCTTACCTTCCTAGGATCCATTTGGACCTCGGGACTGGGTCCACTACAAATCCCAGGAATGTACCTGATTAAATGGAATTCACATTTTTCTGGGCTTAACGTATGGATGGCTGTCTAGGAGGCGTTGAGTACTTGTCTGACATGCTTAGTGTGTTCGAAGGGAGCTCAGCACAGGACATCCATAACCATCAAATATGTTAAGCATATCCCTAAGCACATCGTTTATGAGCGCTTGGAACACCGCTGGGGCGTTGGTCAGGCCGAAGGGCATCACCAAGTATTCATAGTGACCAGTAGGCGTGTTGAAAGCGGTCTTCCACTCGTCACCAGGTCTGATCCGCACAAGATGGTATGCGTTCCGCAGGTCAAGCTTAGTGAAAACAACTGCTTCCTGGAGCAGCTCGAAGGCTGTGGCCATAAGGGGTAGCGGGTAACGGTTACGGACGGTTATGGCATTGAGTCCCCGGTAGTCGATGCAAGGACGTAATCCACCGTCTTTCTTGGCCACAAAGAAAAACCCTGCTCCCGCCGGGGAGGTGGATGGACGCATGAGGCCTGCTTCCAGAGCGTCCTTGATGTAGGTATCCATAGCAGCTCGTTCGGGTGGAGATAGGGAAAAGATCCGACCCCTGGGGGGCAAGTGCCCGGAAACAGGTCGATGGGGCAATCGTAAGGTCTATGGGGTGGTAGCATGGTGGCCTCTGTCAGCAACAATCAAGTTTGAGGGTCATGGTAACACTGGAACCCGGGTCAGGCCGATGGATTCTAAAGACTCGGGAGCAGAACTCGGGAATTCTGAAAATACAAGTAGCTTTGGCACGTAGGACCCTATCAGTTTGATAGGGCCACAGACCAGTCGATGTGAGGGTTGGTGGAAGTGAAGTCAGGGGCATCCACACGAGAGGGAACTCGGAACAGGATCAAATGAAAGTTCATCAATTCCTGGTGTTGTGAAACTGAAAGTCAAAGGATAGTGACATGAGTTGTTAAGTCCAGATCCCAAAGGGTCACAGATCCACGTAGTAACTCTATGGGGTCACTTAGAGGTTCAGAGGAACGCCATTTCCTCTTCTCGCCCAGACACCATCCATGAAGTTACCTGCGGCTCCAGAGTCTACCATGGCTTGAAGGTGAAGCTTGTGGCTGTCCCAGGAGAGGGTGACTGGAATGAGGCAGACGGAGTTGGACGGATGGGAGGAGGTTGTGTTTCCCTGCTACAGTTCCCCGGTCTGTACGTGGACAGAGCGGTTTCCCTGGAGCCCGGACACGTGGAACGGAATGGCCCGGTTTGCCGCAATATAGACAGCGCGCTCCTCATCCGGCGGTCTCTCTCAGCCTGGGAGATGCGTCCAATCTGCATGGGTTCCGGGGTGGAGCCAGCGATGATAAAGGTGGGGACTCGGAGCTGGGACTGATAGGGGCTAGAGGTCTACGGCTGAGTTCTCTCTCTCAGACGCTGGTCAATGCGTGAGGCCAACTTGATCAGGACTCGAGATTGTCCGGGTGGTTCCCGAGTGGCCAGTTCATCTTGGATAGTGTCGGAAAGGCCTTTCAGAAAGCACACCGTGAGCGCCCTCGTTCCAGCTACCGCTGCTGCCACCGTGCGGAACTGGGATGGCATAGTCCGTCACGCTGCGCTCAACCTTGATGGAGAGTCAGGAGAGCTGTTTGGCTGAGTCAGAACCACTGCTGGGCCTTGAAACACTCGCTTGAATTCCTCAGCAAAGGCAGAGTAGCTGGCACAGCAGGAACTATGGGCATCCCACACAGCAGTAGCCCAGGCCAGGGCTTTTTCCGACAGCAGGGTGATGATATATATGCATCTGACCGGCCGGTGGAAACTACGAGGGTTGCAGCTCAAAGGAGAGAGAAACATTGAGTGAGAAACCCTTTACAAGCACTTGGATCACCTGAGAACCGTTGGGAGGTGGAAGACGAGGTTCAGCCAGGGGTTAACTGCCATGGTACGTGAACCTGAGGTACTGGGACGGGAACTGTTGCCGGGAGTAGAGTCGATCAGATATTTGCTTAATGGAAGTCAGCATCTCGACAGAAGATGAGAATGTCTAGCCATTAAGGCTCTTGCTGAACCAGGGCGGCCGTGGCGTTGGACAGTCTCCTGGTGGTGGGACAGCGTGGCAAAAAGGTCCTGGGAACTGGCTGCCTCTGGGTTCATTTTTGGCTCTGTGTTTCTGTCAGGACCCGGTTTCCAACCTGGGTCTCCGGAGTGAGAAACAGTCCCATAGCCAACTGAGCCACGAAGATAGTCAGAACCCAGAAGATGAGGCAGACACAGTAGTACTTAAGACGGTGTATTTAATAAAGAAAAAATCCTTAAATACAAAAATGGCAAATCCAAAAAGGTAGAGAAAAAGCAAAAAAAGGTCTAAAAATAAAACTAGACAAAAAATAAACAAAAATAAAAACAGAATACCACAAGAGCTACCCGAATCGATAAGAGGGCACAGAACACTAGGGCAGGGTGCTAACATACAAACACAGAGCACAGAACTGAGGAAACTAAGGTTTAAATACAATTAGAGGAAACGAGGCACAGGTGCAAATAATTAATGTAATTAAGGGAAAACATAAGGACAAAAGCACAATGGGGGCATCTACTGACCAAAACCCGGAACAACCCTGGCCAAATCCTGACAC
>NW_027002952.1:0-5851 GCF_036934945.1 Oncorhynchus masou masou | reverse complement strand
GAGTCAGCTTCAAAACTCAGAAAGCCACCCAAGATGATAGGTAAACCAATCCCAGTCCAGACTACACATTCCATTTTCTTTTTCAATGGCATCCAGTGAGGGAGGTTCAAAAACAACCATTAATTTAGTTCCATTGGTCCAGAGAGTATTTATATTTCAGAGGACCCATATTTATGACACATTTTTTCACTTGTGAATGTATCATTTCACTCCCCTTGGATTTTGAATGACATTGTAGAGCTGTGGTTGGAGCGGGCATCGGTGGCACTGCAACAGCTTACTTCGTGAGACAGTGGTGAAGTTCGATGTGTTTGAGCCAGGCACTGTGGTGGAGAGGGGGGTGGGGACTGGCCACCCAGAATATCGCGGGAAATTCAGGTACTTGGCGGGGGCCAGTTCTCAACCCTAAACCTGCACATGAAGCACTTGAAAAACTAAGTGAGACATGTTAGCCTATCAGAAATACACTTGTTTGTTCCTGAAAGAGTGCTGTACATGTGCACAGATGAACTAATATGACACCCATCTATATTTCTCCCCTGTTTATCTCAGGTCTTTCCCAGAGATGCGATGTCCCATGGAAAGGAGCTTACCTTTGAAGAGAGTGACTGGTTTATTGTGAACTTTCTGCACCTGCTTCAGCAGTACAGGTTCAACTTACTGCTGATGCAAATGTGGGTGGACAGTGTTCCGGACAAGTTCATGAGGTGAGACTTTAGTTTCTGCTACCTGTCTATTTACAGTACAGCAGTCAAAACCTTTAGTATGAAATAAACATGTTATTAATGAGAGAATGCTAATTGTAGGTAGGTGATGTTTTGATTCTTGTTTTACAGAATCTACCAGCAGTTCAGCTACTCCTTCACCAGTGTGGAGAAGCTCCTGCATGCAATGGGTGGTGACGGTTTCCTCACACTAGCCAATCAGATCCTGGAGGCGGCCATGTTGGGGGAGGACATTTCTCAGAGCTTCCTCAACGACGTCGTGGCACCTGTGAATTATGGCCAAAGTGTCCGCACCAGTGTTTTTTCAGGGTGCGTTTTTAACAAAAGACTTAAGTTCGATAAGTGGTTTCGAGTGCTCTTATGTGGCCATCCAATGAAAACTAGTGACAGGAAGTTCGGCCCTTTTTACTGACTCAGGTTCTTTCAAATTGTTGAGTCAAAAGAACGACTCATTTAGTTCATTTGATTCAGTATTGCCCAGAACACGCAGGACCCTCCTGAAACAATAATGATTCTACAAATCAAATCAAATCAAATTTATTTGTCACATACACATGGTTAGCAGATGTTAATGCGAGTGTAGCGAAATGCTTGTGCTTCTAGTTCCGACAATGCAGTAATAACCAACAAGTAATCTAACTAACAATTCCTAATCTACTGTCTTATACACAGTGTAAGGGGATAAAGAATATGTACATAAGGATATGAGTGAGTGATGGTACAGAGCAGCAAAGGCAAGATACAGTAGATGGTATCAGTACAGTATATACATGTGAGATGAGTATGTAAACAAAGTGGCATAGTTAAAGTGGCTAGTGATACATGTATTACATAAGGATGCAGTCGATGATATAGAGTACAGTATATAGGTATGCATATGAGATGAATAATGTAGGGTAAGTAACATTATATAAGGTAGCATTGTTTAAGTGGCTAGTGATATATTTACAACATTTCCCATCAATTCCCATTATTAAAGTGGCTGGAGTTGAGTCAGTGTCAGTGTGTAGGCAGCAGCCACTCAATGTTAGTGGTGGCTGTTTAACAGTCTGATGGCCTTGAGATAGAAGCTGTTTTCAGTCTCTCGGTCAGCTTTGATGCACCTGTACTGACCTCGCCTTCTGGATGATAGCGGGGTGAACAGGCAGTGGCTCGGGTGGTAGATGTCCTTGATGATCTTTATGGCCTTCCTGTAACATCGGGTGGTGTAGGTGTCCTGGAGGGCAGGTAGTTTGCCCCCGATGATGCGTTGTGCAGACCTCACTACCCTCTGGAGAGCCGCTTACGGTTGAGGGCGGAGCAGTTGCCGTACCAGGCGGTGATACAGCCCGCCAGGATGCTCCTCGATTGTGCCTCTGTAGAAGTTTGTGAGTGCTTTTGGTGACAAGCCGAATTTCTTCAGCCTCCTGATGTTGAAGAGGCGCTGCTGCGCCTTCTTCATGATGCTGTCTGTGTGAGTGGATAATTCAGTTTGTCTGTGATGTGTATGCCGAGGAACTTAAAACTTGCTACTCTCCACTACTGTTCCATCGATGTGGATAGGGGGTGTTCCCTCTGCTGTTTCCTGAAGTCCACAATCATCTCCTTAGTTTTGTTGAGTGTGAGGTTATTTTCCTGACACCACACTCCGAGGCCCTCACCTCCTCCCTGTAGGCCGTCTCGTCGTTGTTGGTAATCAAGCCTACCACTGTTGTGTCGTCCTGCAAACTTGATGATTGAGTTGGAGGCGTGCGTGGCCACTGCAGTTGTGGGTGAACAGGGAGTACAGGAGAGGGCTCAGGAACGCACCCTTGTGGGGCCCCAGTGTTGAGCATCAGCGGGGAGGAGATGTTGTTACCTACCCTCACCACCTGGGGGCGGCCCGTCAGGAAGTCCAGTACCCAGTTGCACAGGGCGGGTCGAGACCCAGGGTCTCGAGCTTGATGACGAGCTTGGAGGGTACTATGGTGTTGAATGCCGAGCTGTAGTCGATGAACAGCATTCTCACATAGGTATTCCTCTTGTCCAGATGGGTTAGGGCAGTGTGCAGTGTGGTTGAGATTGCATCGTCTGTGGACCTATTTGAGTGGTAAGCAAATTGGAGTGGGTCTAGGGAGTCAGGTAGGGTGGAGGTGATATGGTCCTTGACTAGTCTCTCAAAGCACTTCATGATGACGGAAGTGAGTGCTACGGGGCGGTAGTCGTTTAGCTCAGTTACCTTAGCTTTCTTGGGAACAGGAACGATGGTGGCCCTCTTGAAGCATGTGGGAACAGCAGACTGGTATAGGGATTGATTGAATATGTCCGTAAACACACCACACTACAAGCCTTGTTCACCATAGCACGGGTTTATTGGAGCTGTCATTTTGGACTAAGACTTATAAAAGTGTGCTTCTAACAATGTAGGCCTACATTTGTGATTGCTAGGCATACATATACAATATTTCTTGATACCTTTGAAATGAAGTCTATAGATGTGTCAGCAACCGGACTAGATTGTGGATGACTCTTGGCGGAATGCAATTGCTTGACTGCCGCGAGGGATTAGTACAATATCGTTCGATGCAACCCCCCAAACAATGATTTGTTCTCGCGTTCAAGCTTGTTGAGCAGAGAGGCAGGCTCTATGTTTTGGTTCTACAAAGTTGTGTCCATCATAACATTCAATAATAAATTAATTCCAGTCATTCTTGCACCATGCAATCAATTATCAGTGTCTTTTATCTTCTCTTTGCTGCCTGCTGCATTATACATTTTCCTGTGCACACTGATAGACAGTTGGTGGTCGTAGCACGTCTCTGGAGACGCTGAGTCGGGAAGCACTTATTAATCCTGCTGTATTCATTGCAGCCAGCAGGACAAACAAACAACTCAAATGAACGATGAGTCAGTAAAAAGAGTAGTTCAGAAATAACTAATTGTTTACAAACTCACATCACTATTGAAAACATAAGGGAACTGAACTAATCTTGCGAAATGTGTGATGTGATGTCTCCAGAGGTGGTGTCACTTAGCAGGGGCAGACCCATGCCCCGGTCTGCTAACTACTAGCTTGTTTAGCCCCGACCTACTAACTGTTAGCGTGTAAACATTGGTCTGAATTGCCGTGTCCCCAGTCAGCCCAACCACTCACTGGACCCATATGTTCACTTGGCTACGCATGCCTCTCTCTAATATCAATATACCTCATCCACTGCTGTCCTGGTTAGTGATTGCTGTCTTATTTCAATGTAGAGCCTCTAGCCCTGCTCAATATGCCTTAACCAACCATGTTGTTCCACCTCCTACATATGCGATGACATCACCTGGTTTAAACGTCTCTATAGAGACTATATCTCTCTCATCATTACTCAATGTCTAGGTTTACCTCCAATGTACTCACATCCTACCGTACCTTTGTCTGTACACTATGCCTTGAATCTATGCTATCGTGCCCAGAAACCTGCTCCTTTAACCCTCTGTTCCGAACGTGCTAGATGGCCAGTTCGTATAGCCTTTAGCTGTACCCTTATCCTACTTCTCCTCTGTTCCTCTGGTGATGTAGAGATTCATCCAGGTCCTGCAGTGCCTCGCTCCACTCCCCAGGTGCTCTTGTAAAAGTATAACTTTAGACCGTCCCCGCCCATACCCGGGAGCGAACCAGGGACCCTCTGCACACATCAACAACAGTCACCCACGAAGCATCATTACCCATCGCTCCACAAAGCCGCGGCCCTTGCAGAGCAAGGGGAACTACTACTTCAAGGGTCTCAGAGCAAGTGACGTCACCGATTGAAACGCTATTTACCGCGCACCGCTAACTAAGCTAGCTGTTTCGACATCCGTATCCGTTACACTCTCATTTGTTGACTTCAGTAACCGAAAAAGCCTTGGTTTCATGCATGTTAACATTAGAAGCCTACTCCCAAGTTTGTTTTACTCACTGCTTTAGTACACTCTGCCAACCCGGATATCTTAGCCGTGTCTGAATCCTGGCTTGAAAACCACCAAAAACCCTGAAATCTCCATCGCTAACTATAACATTTTCCACCAAGATAGAACTGCCAAAGGGGGCGGTGTTGCAATCTACTGCAAAGATAGCATGTAGAGTTCTGTCATACCATCCAAGTCTGTACCCAAACAATTTTAGCTTCTACTTCTAAAAATGCACCTTTCCAGAAACAAGTCTCTCACTGATGCCGCTTGCTATAGACCTCCCTCTGCCCCCAGCTGTGCCCTCGATACCATATGTGAATTGATTGCCCCCATCTATCTTCTGAGCTCGTGCTACTAGGTGACCTAAACTGGGACATGCTTAACACCCCAGCCATCCTACAATCCAAGCTTGATGCCCTCAATCTCACACAAATTATCAATGAACCTACCAGGTACAACTCCAAATCCGTAAACACGGGCACCCTCATAGATGTCATCCTAACTAACTCGCCCTCCTAATACACCTCTGCTGTTTTCAATCAAGATCTCAGCGATCACGGCCTCATTGCCTGCATCCGCAATGGGTGTAGCGACCAAACGACCACCCTCATCACTGTCAAATGCTCCCTGAATAACACTTCTGCAAGCAGGCCTTTCTAATCGACCTGGCTGGGATATCCTGGAATTACATTGACCTCATCCCGTCAGTAGATGATGCCTGGCTATTCTTTAAAAGTGCCTTCCTTACCATCTTAAATAAGCATGCCCTATTAAAAAATGTAGAACTAGGAATAGATATAGTCCTTGGTTCACTCCAGACATGTCTGCCCTTGACCAGCACAAAAACATCCTGTGTTCTGCATTAGCATCGAATAGCCCCCGTGATATGCAAATTTTCAGGGAAGTGAAGAACAAATATACACAGGCAGTTAGGAAAGCTAAGGCTAGCTTTTTCAAACAAAAATTTGCATCCTGTAGTACTAACTCCAAAAGTTCTGGGACACTGTAAAGTCCATTGAGAATAAGAGCACCTCCTCCCAGCTGCCCACTGCACTGAGGCTAGGAAACACTGTCACTATAGATTGATAATTTCATTAAGCATTCTCTCTACGGCTGGCCATGGCCTTCGACCTGGCTACTCCCTACCCCGGTCAACTGCCCGGCACTCCTTCAAAGCACCCACCATTTCTCCTTCACCCAAATCCAGTTAGCTGATGTTCTGAAAGAGCTGC
>NW_027002951.1:0-5851 GCF_036934945.1 Oncorhynchus masou masou | reverse complement strand
TACATTTACATTTAAGTCATTTAGCAGACGCTCTTATCCAGAGCGACTTACAAATTGGATGCATTTGTTGGGTGCATTTGTTGTAGCTGGATATTTTAACAAAGCTATTTTCATTATTTATTTAAGGCTAAATTGATTTTATTGATGTTTTATGTTAAGTTAAAATAAGTGTTAATTCAGTATTGTTGTAATTGTCATTATTACAAAAAAAAATTTAATGAAAAATTGACCGATTAATCGGCATCTGCTTTTTTTGGTCCCCCAATAATCCGTATCGGTGTTGAAAAATCATAATCGGTCGACCTCTAGTTGATACCACAAAAAAAATGTCTAAAGTAGTACATTAAAGTATTTTTACTTAAGTACTTCACACCACTGAATGGCAGTCAGTAATTCCTTTTTGGTAATTCAGTTACTGGGTGTAAATCCATTCCACTTACTGTAGTTCAATAACCCAAATATATTTTTTTAAGCTCAAGGTGTCATGTCATAGCTGACACCCCATTCCTTCTACAGAAATCTTTGAATCTTAATTTGGAGCAGATATGGCCAGATGGTGCCGACAGAAATTGTCACCTCGCTTCAAGTCCTGAGGAAACTATGCAGTAATTTTGTTTGTTTATGTATTATTTCTTACATTGTTAGCCCAGAAAATCTTAAGTGTTATTACATACAGCCGGGAAGAACTATTGGATATAGCGCAACGTCAATTTACCAACATTACGACCAGGAATACGACTTTCCCGAAGTGGATCCTTTGTACGGACCTCCACCCTGGACATTGGATCTAATCTCAGAGGCCGACAAAAACAACGTTGTCACCGCAGGAGAAGCAGATCGAGCGGCCTCCTGGTCAGACTGAGAAGGCGAGCACACCACCCACCGCTTCCGAGCATATTAGTCAATGTCCAGTCTCAAGACGACAAGGTGGACGAAATTAGGGCACGAGTTGCCTTCCAGAGAGACATCATAGATTGTAACATTCTCTATTTCACGGAAACATGGCTCACCCGGGATATGTTGTCAGAGTGGGTGCAGTCACCGGGGCTCTTCATGCGTTGCGCCGACAGAAACGAGGGGTGTGTGCCTCATGATTAATGACTCAAGGTGTAACAATAACAACACACATGAACTCAAGTCCTTTTGTTCACCTGACCTTGAATTCCTTACAAATACATGCGGTCCACATTATCTCTCAAGAGAATTCTCTTCAATTATACTCGCAGCCGTGTATACCTCCCCCAAGCAGATACCTCGACAGCCCTGAAATAACTTCCCTGGACTCTATCTAAACTGGAAACCATATATACTAAGGGTGCATTTGTTGTAGCTGGATATTTTAACAAAGCTATTTTGAGAACAAGGCTACCTAATTCTACCAGCACATTGACTGTTGTACCCGCTCAAGCAAAACAATGGACTACTTCTACTCTAACTTCCGCAATGCATACAAGGACCTCCCCGCCCTCCCTTTGGCAATCCGGACAGACTCCATCTTGCTCATACCGTCCTGTAGGCAGAAACTCAAACAAGATGTACCCGTGACTAGAACCATTCAAGCTGGTCTGACCAATCGGAATCCACGCTTCAAGATTGTTTTGATCACGTGGACTGAAAAATGTGCCAGGAAGCCTCAGACACACATTGATTTATACGCTGACTCTGTGAGTGAGTTTATTAGAAGTGCATTTGAGATGTTAAAATTCACAGTGACTATTAAACCTATCTCCACTCCAGAATGTGGAAAGACGGCGTAGCCTCTCATGAAACTGAAAGCGCAAACCACCGCATTCAACCATGGAAAAAGTTTGGGAATATGGCAGAATATAAACAGTGTAGTTATTCCTCCGCAAGGCAATTAAACAAGCAAAATGTCGGTATAGGGACAAAATGGAGACGCAATTCAATGGCCCAGACATGAGACCTATGTGGCAGGGTCTACAGGCAATTACGGACTACATAAAGAAAACCAGCCACGTCAAGGACACCAACGCCTTGCTTCTAGACAAGCTAAACACCTTCTTTGCCCACTTTGAGGATAATACAGTGCATCCGACACGACCCGCTATCAAGGACTGCGGGCCCCCTCTCCTTCTCTGTGGCTGACGTGAGCAAGACATTTAAACGCGTTAACCCTCGCAAGGCTGCTGGCCCAGACGGCATCCCTTGCCGCGTTCTCAGACCATGCGCAGACCAGCTGGCTGGTGTGTTTACGGACATATTCAATCGCTCCCTATCCCAGTCTGCTGTCCCCACATGCTTCAAGTTGGCCACCATTGTTCCTGTACCCAAAAAGGCAACATAACTGAACTTCTGTCATCATGAAGTTCTTTGAGAGATGAGTCAAGGATCATATCACCTCCACCTTACCTGCCACCCTAGACCCACTTCAGTTTGCATACCGCCCCAACAGGTCCACAGACGATGCAATCGGCATCACACTGCTTACTGCCCTATCCCATCTGGACAAGAGGAATACCTATGTAAGTATGCTGTTCATTGACTACAGCTCAGCATTCAACACCATAGAGCCCTCCAAGCTCATCATTAAGCTCGAGATCCTGGTTCTCAACCCCGCCCTGTGCATTTGGGACCTGGACTTTCTGACGGGCCATCCCCAGGTGGTGAAGGTAGTTAACAACATCTCCACTTCGCTGATCCTCAACACTGGGGCCCCACAAGGGTGCGTGCTCAGCCCCCTCCTGTACTCCCTGTTCACCCATGACTGCGTGGTCATGCATGCCTCCAACTCAATCATCATGTTTGCAGACGACACAACAGTTGTGGGCTTGATTACCAACAACGCTTGGTGACAGCCTACAGGGAGGAAGTGAGGGCACTCGGAGAGTGGTATCAGGAAAACAACCTCTCACTCAACGTCAACAAAACAAAAGAGATGATCATGGACTTCAGGAAACAGTAGAGGGAGTACCCCCCATCCACATCAATGAGACAGCAGTGGAGAAGAAAGTTTCAAGTTCCTAGCGTACACATCACGGACAAACTGAAATGGTCTAGCCACACAGACGACTTGGTGAAGAAGGGTCTTAGCCTCTTCAACCTCAGGAGGCTGAAGAAATTTGGCTTGTCACCTAAAACCTTCACAAACTTTTACAGATGCACAATCGAGAGCATGCTGTTGGGCTGTATCACCGTCTGGTGCGGCAACTGCCGCCCACAGCCACAAGGCTCTCCAGTGGGTAGTCACGGTCTGCACAATATCACCGGGGGGCAAACTACCTGCCCTCAGGACACCTACTGCACCCGATGTCACAGGAAGGCCAAAGATCATCAAGGACAACAACCACCGAGCCGCTGCCTGTTCACCTCGCTATTACATTTGCATTTAAGTCATTTAGCAGACGCTCTTATCCAGAGCGACTTACAAATTGGTGAATTCACCTTCTGACATCAGTGGAACAGCCACTTTACAATAGTGCATCTAAATCATTTAAGGGGGGTGAGAAGGATTGCTTTATCCTATCCTAGGTATTCCTTGAAGAGGTGGGGTTTCAGGTGTCTCCGGAAGGTGGTGATTGACTCCGCTGTCCTGGCGTCGTGAGGGAGTTTGTTCCACCATTGGGGGGCCAGAGCAGCGAACAGTTTTGACTGGGCTGAGCGGGAACTGTACTTCCTCAGTGGTAGGGAGGCGAGCAGGCCAGAGGTGGATGAACGCAGTGCCCTTGTTTGGGTGTAGGGCCTGATCAGAGCCTGGAGGTACTGCGGTGCCGTTCCCCTCACAGCTCCGTAGGCAAGCACCATGGTCTTGTAGCGGATGCGAGCTTCAACTGGAAGCCAGTGGAGAGAGCGGAGGAGCGGGGTGACGTGAGAGAACTTGGGAAGGTTGAACACCAGACGGGCTGCGGCGTTCTGGATGAGTTGTAGGGGTTTAATGGCACAGGCAGGGAGCCCAGCCAACAGCGAGTTGCAGTAATCCAGACGGGAGATGACAAGTGCCTGGATTAGGACCTGCGCCGCTTCCTGTGTGAGGCAGGGGCGTACTCTGCGGATGTTGTAGAGCATGAACCTACAGGAACGGGCCACCGCCTTGATGTTAGTTGAGAACGACAGGGTGTTGTCCAGGATCACGCCAAGGTTCTTAGCGCTCTGGGAGGAGGAAACAATGGAGTTGTCAACCGTGATGGCGAGATCATGGAACGGGCAGTCCTTCCCTGGGAGGAAGAGCAGCTCCGTCTTGCCGAGGTTCAGCTTGAGGTGGTGATCCGTCATCCACACTGATATGTCTGCCAGACATGCAGAGATGCGATTCGCCACCTGGTCATCAGAAGGGGGAAAGGAGAAGATTAATTGTGTGTCGTCTGCATAGCAATGATAGGAGAGACCATGTGAGGTTATGACAGAGCCAAGTGACTTGGTGTATAGCGAGAATAGGGAGAGGGCCTAGAACAGAGCCCTGGGGACACCAGTGGTGAGAGCGCGTGGCGAGGAGACAGACTCTCGCTCACGCCACCTGGTAGGGAGCGACCTGTCAGGTAGGACGCAATCCAAGCGTGGCCGCACTGAGAGATGCCTAACTCGGAGAGGGTGGAGAGGGAGGATCTGATGGTTCACAGTGTCGAAGGCAGCCGAAAGGTCTAGAAGGATGAGAGCAGAGGAGAGAGAGTGGTTTTAGCAGTGCGGAGCGCCTCCGTGATACAGAGAAGAGCAGTCTCAGTTGAATGACTAGTCCTGAAACCTGACTGATTTGGATCAAGAAGGTCATTCTGAGAGAGATAGCGGGAGAGCTGGCCAAGGACGGCACGTTCAAGAGTTTTGGAGAGAAAAGAAAGAAGGGATACTGGTCTGTAGTTGCTGACATCGGAGGGATCGAGTGTAGGTTTTTTCAGAAGGGGTGCAACTCTCAGCTTCTCTTGAAGACGGAAGGGACGTAGCCAGCGGTCAGGGATGAGTTGATGAGCGAGGTGAGGTAAGGGAGAAGGTCTCCGGAAATGGTCTGGAGAAGAGAGGAGGGGATAGGTCAAGCGGGCAGGTTGTTGGGCGGCCGGCACACAAGAAGCGAGATTTCATCTGGAGAGAGAGGGAGAAAGAGGTCAGAGCACAGGGTAGGGGCAGTGTGAGCAGAACTAGCGGTGTCGTTTGACTTAGCAAACGAGGATCGGATGTCGCGACCTTCTTTTCAAAATGGTTGACGAAGTCATCTGCAGAGAGGGAGGGAGGGGGGAGGGGGAGGAGGATTCAGGAGGGAGGAGAAGGTGGCAAAGAGCTTCCTAGGGTTAGAGGCAGATGCTTGGAATTTAGAGTGGAAGAAAGTGGCTTTAGCAGCAGAGACAGAGGAGGAAATGTAGAGAGGAGGGAGTGAAAGGATGCCAGGTCCGCAGGGGGCGCAGTTTTCCTCCATTTCCGCTCGGCTGCCCGGGACACTGGCCTCCCGTGAGCCTCGCAGTGAGTCGTCGTGAGCCACGGAGCGGGAGGAGGACCGAGCCGGCCTGGAGGATAGGGGACATAGAGAGTCAAAGGATGCAGAAAGGGAAGAGAGGAGGGTTGGGAGGAGGCAGAATCAGGAGAGAGTGGAGAAGGTAAGGAGCAGAGGGAAGAGACAGATAGGATGGAAGAGGAGAGAGAGTAGCGGGGGGGAGAGAGAGCGAAGGTTGGGACGGCGCGATACCATCCGAGTAGGGGCAGTGTGGGAAGTGTTGATGAGAGCGAGGGAAAAGGATACAAGGTAGTGGTCGAGACTTGGAGGGAGTTGCAATGAGGTTAGTGGAAGAACAGCATCTAGTAAAGATGAGGTCGAAACAGATGGCCGTGCCTTGTGAGTAGGGGGAAGGTGAGAGGGTGAGGTCAAAAGAGGAGAGGAGTGGAAAGAAGGAGGCAGAGAGGAATGAGTCAA
>NW_027002950.1:45000-175290 GCF_036934945.1 Oncorhynchus masou masou | reverse complement strand
GGGTTCTGCTTTCTCAAAAAAAATAAAGACTTAGCAAACAAACAAATTAATAAAATACTTATTTTTTTTAAGAATGTGATGAAACTTTGTTTGTTCCAAAGATTTTTTCTAGAGATGAGAGAATGTGTTTTTGTTTTAGGGCTACAGATGAGAGAATGTATTTTTGTTTTAGGGCTACAGATGAAATGAGAGAATGTATTTTTGTTTTAGGGCTGCAGATGAGATGAGAGAATGTATTTTTGTTTTAGGCCAGATGAAATCACGCCATTAGATTCTAACACGAACATGCCAACAATTTGACTGCGTTGTTTTGGAGCAATGCCGTCATATCGCTGTGGGATTCTAACACACACACACCATTAGAATAATGTCCTTACGGTTTTCTTTTGTACATTTGAAAATGTCAGTCTACAAGCTGTTTATAGAAGTGCTGTTTGAGTCCTCAGTCATGGACTTAATGATACACCCCCAGCAGGTCTGTCATGGTGATTTAATCACACTGTTAATCAGACCCATGGACCGCACCCATCAGACAGACAGAGGGTAAAGTACTGTAGGTCTTTATTATACACACCACCAGTGTTTTCTCTTGTTTGTCCTGGCTAGTCTCTCTCACACACACACACACACACAAACACACACCACTAGACAGGACAAACCAGAGAAAACACTAGTCTCTCTCACACACACACACACACTGTGTAACAGCATCAGTGACGGGTACAGGTGGGCTGTTCGTATCCACACAGGAAGTCGGGCCAGACAGAGTATTTAGGGATGAAGGGGGCTCTCCTCAGACACCTGGCCGCCTCCCGGTCACACCTGCACAGAATCTTGTCACATCTGTTCTTGAGAGACTCTAGAACCACCGGACAGAACACAGAATGGAATTTAGAATTCTTAGAATGAAATAGGACTAAATAGAATATCATAAACATTTTTGAAAACATACATGTGCTTTTCGCTCTTCAATTAAGGTTAGGGTTCGGCGTAATGATGAACCACTATCCTAGAGAGTGCTTAGGAGTACAGAAATACAGTGTTGCATTGTGGGATGTGTTGTTCATACAGAAATACAGTGTTGCATTATGGGATGTGTAGTTCATATAGAAATACAGTGTTGCATTATGGGGATGTGTTGTTCATACAGAAATACAGTGTTGCATTATGGGATGTGTAGTTTGTACCGCAGTTGGACATCTTGTTCTCACAGGTCCACTGGTACTTGTCCGTCTTGGTCTGACAACCCAGATTCTCAGCCTTCCCATAGCAACAGTCATGCTTGTAACAGCACCTTGTGGACAGAAAATAACACAATCGTGTTGTTGATGGGACTTGACTCTGGTACAATGTATAATTTCTCAAAGTGCTTTATGTAAATCTAGTCTGCTATTACAATCCATTATGTGAGGACAATGGCTTTGGGTTGTGTTCTCTTCAGCTTCGGGACTATGTAGTAGCTCATCAACAAAGCAGAATTCAGTTCATATTTTTCCAAGCTCAAAATGGAGGGCCTGAGAAACTATCTGTTGGCCATGGGATAGGAGACAGCAGGTCCGGATCTAGCCTTTTGGGGGGTCCTAACCCGGGATTTGGTCAACTATTAGGCAAACTATTAGAATTTTAGCAAGCAGAAAATGGCTGAGAGATTTCTACATATTGCACCTTTAATGATATCTGTGAGTGTGACTTACAAAATCAATTGGGGCCCACTGGAGGTCAGGCCCCCTGGGCACGTGCCCTGAATGCCCAGCCGCTATTTGGCCATGATTCCTACAAGTTTAGATACAGTTGAAGTGGGAAGTTTACATACACTTAGGTTGGAGTCATTAAATCTCATTTTTCAACAACCACACCACAAATTTCTTGATGACAAACTATAGTTTTGGAAAGTTGGTTAGGGCATCTACTTTGTGTATGACACAAGTCATTTTTCCAACAATTGTTTACAGACAGATTGTTTCACTTATAATTCATTGTATCAATTCCAGTGGGTCAGATGTTTACAAACACTAAGTTGACTGTGCCTTTAAACAGCTTGGATAATTCCAGAAAATTATGTCCTGGCTTTAGAAGTTTCTAATTGACATCATTTGAGTCAATTGGAGGTGTACTTGTGGATGTATTTCAAGGCCTACCTTCAAACTCAGTGCCTCTTTGCTTGACATCATGGGAAAATAAAAATAAATTAGCTAAGATTTTTTTGTTGTAGACCTCCACAAGTCTGGTTCATCCTTGGGAGCAATTTCCAAACACCTGAAGGTACCACGTTCATCTGTACAAACACCATGGGACCACGCAGCCATCATACCGCTCAGGAAGGAGACGCGTTCTGTCTACTAGAGATGAACTTACTTTGGTGCGAAAAATGCAAATCAATCCCAGAACAGCAGCAAAGGACCTTGTGAAGATGCTGGAGGAAACAGGTACTAAAGTATCTATATCCACAGTAAAACGAGTTCTATATCGACATAACCTGAAAGGCCGCTCAGCAAGAAACAAGCCACTGCTCCAAAACTGACATAAAAAAAGCCAGATTACGGTTTGCAATTGTACATGGGGACAAAGATTGTACTTTTTGGAGAAATGTCCTCTGGTATGATGAAACAAAAATAGAACTGTTTGGCCATAATGACCATCGTTATGTTTGGAGGAAAAAGGGGGAGGCTTTCAAGCCGAAGAACACCATCCCAACCGTGAAGCACGGGAGTGGCAGCATCATGTTGTGGGGGTGCTTTGCTGCAGGAGGGACTGGTGCACTTCACAAAATATATGGCATCATGAGGATGGAAAATGATGTGGATAAATTGAAGCATCTCAAGACATCAGTCAGGAAGTTAAAGCTTGGTCGCAAATGGGTCTTCCAAATGGACAATGACCCCAAGCATACTTCCAAAGTTGTGGCAAAATGGCTTAAAGACAACAAAGTCACGGTATTGTAAGGAATTGTGAAAAACTGAGTTTTAATTTATTTGTCTAAGGTGTATGTACATTTCTGACTTCAACTCTTTTAACTGGCTAGATTAATTTATCAATCTGAAAATTGTTAGCTGACATCTCTAATTGAGTGACTGTCAGTGACTGACAAAACAAGAGGAAAAACTGCTGTTGTTCCACACAACCTCGACCTGTACACCTCTAACTCTCAACAGTGAGTTGAGACACCGACTGAGTTCCTAAAATAAAATACATGTATTTTTGGGTGGGGCCAAAAGCCACTGCTTATGTTGCTTATGCCTGGATCCGGCCCTGGCAGACAGCACATTACAGCATGTTGATTATGCTGCTTATGCCTGGATCCGGCCCTGGCAGACAGCACATTACAGCATGAAATTACTGTTTGTTATATTCATGGTCTGTGGATGTATTTAGAAATCAGAGTTGGTGCCAACCGGGTTTGTGCCAAGCCACAGCTGTTATTACACCACGGCTAAGTGCTGAGTCCCAGTAGACTTTTGACCAACCAGCCCTGGTCCAGTAGTAGCTCTGTGTGTGTGATGGTACTCACCAGTCAGCCTTGTCTCGGGGCCATCCCTGGCCAACCAGCCCTGGTCCAGTAGTAGCTCTGTGTGTGATGGTACTCACCAGTCAGCCTTGTCTCGGGGCCATCCCTGGCCAACCAGCCCTGGTCCAGTAGTAGCTCTGTGTGTGTGATGGTACTCACCAGTCAGCCTTGTCTCGGGGCCATCCCTGACCAACCAGCCCTGGTCCAGTAGTAGCTCTGTGTGTGTGATGGTACTCACCAGTCAGCCTTGTCTCGGGGCCATCCCTGGCCAACCAGCCCTGGTCCAGTAGTAGCTCTGTGTGTGTGATGGTACTCACCAGTCAGCCTTGTCTCGGGGCCATCCCTGGCCAACCACCGCCCTGGTCCAGTAGTAGCTCTGTGTGTGTGATGGTACTCACCAGTCAGCCTTGTCTCGGGGCCATCCCTGGCCAACCAGCCCTGGTCCAGTAGTAGCTCTGTGTGTGTGATGGTACTCACCAGTCAGCCTTGTCTCTGGGCCATCCCTGGCCAACCAGCCCTGGTCCAGTAGTAGCTCTGTGTGTGTGATGGTACTCACCAGTCAGCCTTGTCTCGGGGCCATCCCTGGCCAACCAGCCCTGGTCCAGTAGTAGCTCTGTGTGTGTGATGGTACTCACCAGTCAGCCTTGTCTCGGGGCCATCCCTGGCCAACCAGCCCTGGTCCAGTAGTAGCTCTGTGTGTGTGATGGTACTCACCAGTCAGCCTTGTCTCTGGGCCATCCCTGGCCTCCCAGCCCGCAGTAACATCCATACATGATGTAAGCCACCGCCGACCTCCCAGTGCTGCATTTAACGACGCCTGCCAACTCCAACAAGCCCCGCTTGTCCCGCCGCCGCCATCGCTCCGGTAACGGGGAGGTGACTGTCGGTGTTGTCGCTAACTCAGTGCCTTCATATGATCTGGTTATCCCGTCGATAACATGCTCTAAATTTAGATCGTAAAAGGTATTGTTAAATAAACAGTTGATGTATTCACTATAACCGCTGTGAGTGTGGGTGTACGTGCAGAGAGACAAACACACACAGGCTTCAGTGTACAACAAACTAAATTGATGTACAATTTTACGGCTTTGTTTTTTGGAGAAATGTTCTCATATTGCTGTAAGATTCTAACACGCACACGCCAACTTCCCCCTGCACTGTAGGCTGTCCTAGACCAGACAACAGTCTGCTGTACAATGGAGGGATTCACCTGTGTGACAAATACATATATACAACTGTTTTGTGTCGAAAAGAATGAAAATCCCTTTTATTGACAGCCTATAGCATTCTTCCCTTTGGGCATATGTGTAGCCGTTCCAATTTACGCACAGCTTTTTTTGCTTTTCTGAAAATAACCACGCAATACAATTTGACATCAATGCTGTTGTTTAGATACAATTGTGTAAAACGACTTTCCTGAAAGTGACAGAGAACAGAACACTTACCCGAGAACAGAAGCAGAGCGAGGTATAAAGCAGACATCTCCATGCAAGCCACGCGCCGAGTAATGGTCTTCTTTTCTAGAACGCGTCAGTTGATGACCGCGTTTCCCAAACGAGGGCTCGCGACTCCACGTGAGGTCGAATGATATGAACATGGGGTTGCGGGAGCAGAGGCGACCATCATTCAGTTTTGAGCCCCACATTTTTAGGACTTAAAAAAAAATGTTAGAAATGTCAAATCACGTTATATTGAAGGTAGCTTTGATTGGACTGATCGTGTCAACATCTTACTTTCAAAATCGTAACTAGCCGTCATCATCATGACAGTCGACAATCTACTGGCAAATAATTTTTAATCCTTGTCATATTAAGATAAAAAAAAATTAGAGAAATTATCGGCCATTGAACATCAAGATTACACATCGAACTGGAAATCGCAAATTCAACAATTAATCGCATGGAAGGAATAAGTAGCTCCAACTCCAAGCATTGCAAAGCAACCATGAACGAATGGAGTGGCTGTGTGTTTTATTTCAGAGTTCCCACCATAAATCCAGAGAATGACAGACTTGGATGACAAAGTTTGATGACAGAATTGGCCCACAAAGGACCGCTGCGCCACCTTCACAAGGTGAGGTGTTGAGACTCTGTAGGCCCTAACATTTTGTGGGCACCGTTTGTCACCGTTCAAGTGCATTGAATGTATTGTTTAGTGTTGTGTAGTGGCTTTGCTGGCCGGCAGCCCACATTGCTTTTGCTTCACCAAGATGTACATGCTGAAATCGCCACTGTGCGGGAGAATTGACAAAATCCTGACGGAAAAAAATGTATATACAGTATGTACACTAAATAGCATACAATATTATACTATTGTATTTGTATTTCAAAATCATTGTAATGTGATCAACCATTAAAAAAAATCTAAATGAACCTTTTTCAAATCTAAAAGATCAAATGAAACCAGAGCGCGGCCTTAGATTGTGGGAAAGGGCCAGAGGCCGCACGTGACCGGGGTTCTTGAATCGCTCCCACAGTGAAAGGCTCCGCTCATGATGCGATGAAACCTCAACACTATTGCAGAGACTTTGATAATACCGGTCGCAATTGATATGGTCAAAACAATGTGTGGTCAGGCAGAGGCACAGAAACTCACACCAATAGCTTTTTTTCAGATAACATTGCTAAACGAAGTATTTATGTTCTGAATCAAAAACTCCCCAGTTGATGCTGTCCAAATGGCCGTTACCTGTGAGGGCCTAGAAGCCCATGCGTTTGTTCGCTATACATGTCAGGGGATGCTATTTTCGATGACATATTGTTATGTTTCACGATTCCCGAGGATGAATTGAAGAAAAACAGCTTCCATATGGGATCGAATCGTGGACATTTGCACAGATGGTGCTACAGCTATGGTAGGACGGCGGGCAGGCCTCTGCACTCTAGTTATCAATGTGTCTCTCTTTGCCATATGGACGCATTGTATGGTACACTGAGAGCAACTGGCTTGAAAAAGGACTGAGCGCAGAACTCGGAGATATACTGCAGCAGGTAACTTCGATTGTAAACTATGTACATCAAACCACATCCAAACACCCTGCTCTGAGTATTAATGACGCGTTCAAAACAACTGGGAACTCGGAAATCTCCGACTTCAGTGCGTTCACGACAACTCGGAAAAAAACGAACTCCGACTGTGGGAAAAATCGTTTTGAACGGTCATCCAACTCGGAATTCCAACATATTTCTAGGTCTCCGAGCTCCGACTTTTTCGAACTGAAGATCACTGACGTCATGATTTTACCCCGTATTTTTCCCAGTTGTCTTGAAAGCACCATAAAAACGTATGACAGGCTGCCCGTTGCCAGCTCATATATGTGTGAAGCTGGATTCAGTGGTCCCCTCTGCATTAAAACACATATTGAATATGTCGTGGATAATCGTTTCAGAAATATAATACTCTCAGAAGAACTTTGTGAATTCAATGTAGACTTTAATACAAGTTATTAAAAGCCTTGCTGGTCCGCGGAATAGCCGCCCCTTCTTAGCACTGGCTCTGCTTTTTGTGACGACCCTCCCACTCTGTCTGCCGTATTCTGTCTTTGTTCTTGTTTCCTTATTAGGATGCCGGTGGGCGGAGTTGGGGAGGGTCGTCAGCTACATGGGAAACACCTGGGCCAGGTGTGTCCCAGGATAAATAGACCTCTTCCACATTCATGGAGGAGACTCTCTCCATGCAGACACCATTGTAGATTGTGTTGTGGTTCTTGGTGGCCTTTTGTTTGTTTGCATTGGCACCTTTCAACACCCTGCATTATCACATTCATGCAAAACACTCACTTACACTACTGATTACACACAACGTTGTATATTTTCCTTAGTTGTTTTAGTTAATACATTTATATTTTGTTACTCCTTATCTCCACATTGTCTCCCTTTGTTACGGGCTTTGAGCCGGTTCGTGACAAGGATGAGCTCCCACTCAAAGCCCGTAACAAAGGGAGACAACGTGGAGATAAGGAGTAACAAAATATACATACATAGTATTTGTGTACATCACATATGTAAATGAAGTTACTCCCCCTTAGTATCTGCTTTTGGTTACAATGATGGCAGAACTCTTTCCATGTTCTAAAAATAATATATGTTTTGCATGCTTATGTTTTACGTGTTAGTCATCAGTTATCTTGCCTACATCTTTCTTCCTGTATCCTGCTGACCACAGCACGTTCGGCTGTCATGAATGCACGTATGGTCTTGGTTAATGTATTCTTTCAAAAATAGAGTATAGCCTGGGTGTCATGAGGCCTGGGTGTCATCTTCTCTCAACGTGTCCTTGCTATTTCAGCCTTGCAACCAGACCTATGTAATGCTCAGGTCTCTCCTCAATGGTTCGCTCCAACAATCCAGGTTGATCCTGACTTTGAGAAGCTTCGAGTCGACGTGCATCAAGCACACCCATCTCATGAGCGCTGGTGAGATATACAGTGCCTTGCGAAAGTATTCGGCCCCCTTGAACTTTGCGACCTTTTGCCACATTTCAGGCTTCAAACATAAAGATATAAAACTGTATTTTTTTTGTGAAGAATCAACAACAAGTGGGACACAATCATGAAGTGGAACGACATTTATTGGATATTTCAAACTTTTTTAACAAATCAAAAACTGAAGTTGAGAAATATTGATAGAATGTTTTTCAACTGACTGCCACGGACCCACATCAACAACGACACATTGGCTATTAATTACATCTGGTTTTTTTAACATGGTTGTGGTCGCGAGGATTTTCAGATATCAAAATGTGGTCGTGTTCCTAAAAAAGGTTTGGTGAACTCTTTTTTTATTTAGGTTTGGGAACTCCTACCATGGACGATAAAAAAACATGGTTGACCCGGAAGCTGATCATAGGCCAGTCCCTCGACCCGTTTAAGGTTAGAATGAATGTACTTCGATTTTAAGACAGGGGTTAAGGACAGCATCCACCCAGGAGGCGATACCTGTGATTCAATACACCTTTCATGGTCATGGACACTGGCCGTGTTGGACTTGGGGCTTCAGGTAGCCTGGTGGTTAGAGTGTAGAGGCGGCAGGGTAGCCTGGTGGTTAGAGTGTTGAGGCGGCAGGTAGCCTAGTGGTTAGAGTGTAGGGGCGGCAGGTAGCCTAGTGGTTAGAGTGTAGAGGCGGCAGGGTAGCCTAGTGGTTAGAGTGTAGAGGCGGCAGGTAGCCTCGTGGTTAGAGTGTAGAGGCGGCAGGTAGCCTAGTGGTTAGAGTGGAGAGGCGGCAGGTAGCCTGGTGGTTAGAGTGGAGAGGCTTCAGGTAGCCTGGTGGTTAGAGTGTTGAGGCGGCAGGTAGCCTAGTGGTTAGAGTGTAGGGGCGGCAGGTAGCCTAGTGGTTAGAGTGTAGAGGCGGCAGGTAGCCTAGTGGTTAGAGTGTAGAGGCGGCAGGGTAGCCTAGTGGTTAGAGTGTAGGGGCGGCAGGTAGCCTAGTGGTTAGAGTGTAGAGGCGGCAGGTAGCCTAGTGGTTAGAGTGTAGAGGCGGCAGGGTAGCCTAGTGGTTAGAGTGTAGGGGCGGCAGGTAGCCTAGTGGTTAGAGTGTAGAGGCGGCAGGTAGCCTCGTGGTTAGAGTGTAGAGGCGGCAGGTAGCCTAGTGGTTAGAGTGGAGAGGCGGCAGGTAGCCTGGTGGTTAGAGTGTAGAGGCGGCAGGTAGCCTAGTGGTTAGAGTGTAGAGGCGGCAGGGTAGCCTAGTGGTTAGAGTGTAGGGGCGGCAGGTAGCCTAGTGGTTAGAGTGTAGAGGCGGCAGGTAGCCTAGTGGTTAGAGTGTAGAGGCGGCAGGGTAGCCTAGTGGTTAGAGTGTAGGGGCGGCAGGTAGCCTAGTGGTTAGAGTGTAGAGGCGGCAGGTAGCCTCGTGGTTAGAGTGGAGAGGCGGCAGGTAGCCTAGTGGTTAGAGTGGAGAGGCGGCAGGTAGCCTGGTGGTTAGAGTGTAGAGGCGGCAGGTAGCCTGGTGGTTAGAGTGTAGAGGCGGCAGGTAGCCTAGTGGTTAGAGTGTAGAGGCGGCAGGTAGCCTGGAGGTTAGAGTGTAGAGGCGGCAGGGTAGCCTGGTGGTTAGAGTGTAGGGGCGGCAGGGTATCCTGGTGGTTAGAGTGTAGGGGAGGCAGGTAGCCTAGTGGTTAGAGTGTAGGGGCGGCAGGTAGCCTAGTGGTTAGAGTGTAGAGGCGGCAGGGTAGCCTAGTGGTTAGAGTGTAGGGGCGGCAGGTAGCCTAGTGGTTAGAGTGTAGGGGGCTGCAGGTCGCCTAGTGGTTAGAGTGTAGGGTAGCCTGGTGGTTAGAGTGTAGAGGCGGCAGGTAGCCTAGTGGTTAGAGAGTAGAGGCGGCAGGTAGCCTAGTGGTTAGAGTGTAGAGGCGGCAGGTAGCCTGGTGGTTAGAGTGTAGAGGCGGCAGGTAGCCTGGTGGTTAGAGTGGAGAGGTGGCAGGTAGCCTAGTGGTTATAGTGTAGGGGCGGCAGGTAGCCTAGTGGTTACAGTGTAGAGGCGGCAGGTAGCCTAGTGGTTAGAGTGTAGGGGCGGCAGGTAGCCTAGTGGTTACCATGTAGAGGCGGCAGGTAGCCTAGTGGTTAGAGAGTAGAGGCGGCAGGTAGCCTGGTGGTTAGAGTGTAGAGGCGGCAGGTAGCCTGGTGGTTAGAGTGTAGAGGCGGCAGATAGCCTGGTGGTTAGAGTGTAGGGGCGGCAGGTAGCCTAGTGGTTAGAGTGTAAGGGCGGCAGGTAGCCTGGTGGTTAGAGTGTAGAGGCGGCAGGTAGCCTAGTGGTTAGAGTGTAAGGGCGGCAGGTAGCCTGGTGGTTAGAGTGTAGAGGCGGCAGGTAGCCTAGTGGTTAGAGAGTAGAGGCGGCATGTAGCCTGGTGGTTAGAGTGTAGAGGCGGCAGGTAGCCTGGTGGTTAGAGTGTAGAGGCTTCAGGTAGCCTGGTGGTTAGAGTGTAGGGGCGGCAGGTAGCCTAGTGGTTACAGTGTAGAGGCGGCAGGTAGCCTAGTGGTTAGAGAGTAGAGGCGGCAGGTAGCCTGGTGGTTAGAGTGTAGAGGCGGCAGGTAGCCTGGTGGTTAGAGTGTAGAGGCGGCAGATAGCCTAGTGGTTAGAGTGTAGGGGCGGCAGGTAGCCTAGTGGTTAGAGTGTAGAGGCGGCAGGGTAGCCTAGTGGTTAGAGTGTAGGGGCGGCAGGTAGCCTAGTGGTTAGAGTGTAGAGGCGGCAGGTAGCCTCGTGGTTAGAGTGTAGAGGCGGCAGGTAGCCTAGTGGTTAGAGTGGAGAGGCGGCAGGTAGCCTGGTGGTTAGAGTGTAGAGGCGGCAGGTAGCCTCGTGGTTAGAGTGTAGGGGCGGCAGGTAGCCTAGTGGTTAGAGTGTAGGGGCGGCAGGTAGCCTAGTGATTAGAGTGTAGGGGGTGGCAGGTAGCCTAGTGGTTAGAGTGTAGGGGGCTGCAGGTCGCCTAGTGGTTAGAGTGTAGGGTAGCCTGGTGGTTAGAGTGTAGAGGCGGCAGGTAGCCTAGTGGTTAGAGTGTAGGGGCGGCAGGTAACCTAGTGGTTAGAGTGTAGGGGCGGCAGGTAGCCTAGTGGTTAGAGTGTAGAGGCGGCAGGTAGCCTAGTGGTTAGAGTGTAGGGCCAGTAACCGAAAGATTGTTAACTCGAATCCCCGAGCTGACCAGTTCCCCGGTAGCCCGTCATTGTAAATAAGAATTTCTTCTTGCCTACTTAAATAAATACAAATTAAAGAATGACTGCTTCAAAACCGTCATGTGTAAGTTGTGACCGACTGATCTACAAATAATATCGAGTATTTATTATGCAATATTATTTGTATGAGTCAGTCGCGCCTTTAAATTCGGCTAAATTCGGTGGAGAACGAACCCGACCGAGCGGTCTCTGACAGTAATACCACAGATACGGCAGCTGCGGTTTTGCAGTTTGAGAGACAATCTCGCAATAACGAAACAATTCATAACACGAAACCTTACAAAAACAACCACCTTACTTTTTACGATGCAATACGTATCCATTTAGAACTATAAGCAATGGAGTAAATTCATAGTTTAAGACACTTTTATTCTGAGTGAGTATTGAACCTACTACTACAATAAATTCGAACGATTCTACTTTTTCAGATTTGACCGATTATTTCCCGACGCTCCCTTGACGTGGAGCAGCGTCATTGCGGAAGTAGCTAAGTCTACGTGGGGAAGGAAGGTTGGCTTGTTCGTGTTTGAACTAAACTCTGCCTAAAACAGGATAAATGTCCAACCTACTGAACCTACAACAACCCTACCGCGCCTCGCCAAGTCTTCCTACAACCTCCCCGCCCGCTAGCTGAATGGCCTTGTACGGTCAGGGCGTGTAGATCCGATGGGAGGGATAGCCGGGTAGTTCCCTGTAATGCTTCGGTGGCTGCGGCAGTCTCTTAGGCAGGTGTCGAGTCTGATGGCCCGGAGACCAGTGCTTGTCTGCGGGGCGATACTGCTGAGCGTCCTGCTACTACTGGCTGTTACATTTACCTGCAGGTAGGTAACACCGTTCGGATGGTTGATAATCTACCGGCAGTTATATGTGGTTTTTAGTGACAAACCACCAGGCATTTCACAGTTGTGTTGTGGCCCTGAACAAGCTCACCTAATTCACAACGGCTTGATGATTCGTTGAATCAGGTGTGATAACTCTGGAATAGATCAAAAACAACTGGGGGTCCCCGAGGTAAACCCCCCTGATCTAGCTATCTGTCTAGCCAACTGGGGGTCCCCAAGGAGAGGTAAAACCCCCTGATCTAGCTGTCTGTCTAGCCAACTGGGGGTCCCCGAGGTAAACCCCCCTGATCTAGCTGTCTGTCTAGCCAACTGGGGGTCCAGAGGAGATGTAAAACCCCCTGATCTAGCTATCTGTCTAGCCAACTGGGGGTCCCCAAGGAGAGGTAAAACCCCCTGATCTAGCTATCTGTCTTGCCAACTGGGGGTCCCTGAGGAGAGGTAAAACCCCCTGATCTAGCTGTCTGTCTAGCCAACTGGGGGTCCCCGAGGTAAAACCCACCTGATCTAGCTATCTGTCTAGCCAACTGGGGGTCCCCGAGGTAAAACCCCCTGATCTAGCTGTCTGTCTAGCCAACTGGGGGTCCAGAGGAGAGGTAAAACCACCTGATCTAGCTATCTGTCTAGCCAACTGGGGGTCCCCGAGGTAAAACCCCCTGATCTAGCTATCTGTCTAGCCAACTGGGGGTTCAGAGGAGAGGTAAAACCCACCTGATCTAGCTATCTGTCTAGCCAACTGGGGGTCCCCGAGGTAAAACCCCCTGATCTAGCTATCTGTCTAGCCAACTGGGGGTCCAGAGGAGAGGTAAAACCCACCTGATCTAGCTATCTGTCTAGCCAACTGGGGGTCCCCAAGGAGAGGTAAAACCCACCTGATCTAGCTATCTGTCTAGCCAACTGGGGGTCCCCGAGGTAAAACCCCCTGATCTAGCTATCTGTCTCGCCAACTGGGGTCCCCGAGGTAAAACCCCCTGATCTAGCTATCTGTCTCGCCAACTGGGGGTCCCTGAGGAGAGGTAAAACCCCCTGATCTAGCTATCTGTCTTGCCAACTGGGGTCCCCGAGGTAAAACCCCCTGATCTAGCTATCTGTCTCGCCAACTGGGGGTCCCCAAGGAGAGGTAAAACCACCTGATCTAGCTATCTGTCTAGCCAACTGGGGGTCCCTGAGGAGAGGTAAAACCCACCTGATCTAGCTATCTGTCTAGCCAACTGGGGGTCCCCAAGGAGAGGTAAAACCACCTGATCTAGCTATCTGTCTAGCCAACTGGGGGTCCCTGAGGAGAGGTAAAACCCACCTGATCTAGCTATCTGTCTAGCCAACTGGGGGTCCAGAGGAGAGGTAAAACCCCCTGATCTAGCTATCTGTCTAGCCAACTGGGGGTCCAGAGGAGAGGTAAAACCCCCTGATCTAGCTATCTGTCTAGCCAACTGGGGGTCCCCGAGGTAAAACCCACCTGATCTAGCTATCTGTCTAGCCAACTGGGGGTCCCCGAGGTAAAACCCCCTGATCTAGCTATCTGTCTAGCCAACTGTTAAAGTTACAACTTTAGCCTCTGTTCCAATAGCTGATAGTTATGATTAGCCATCAGATCCGACCCGCTTGATTACAACTGCACTGGGGTCGAACAGCGTTCTTGTGTAGATTTTTTTTATATATTTTTTTTATTTCACCTTTATTTAACCAGGTAGGCTAGTTGAGAACAAGTTCTCATTTACAACTGCGACCTGGCCAAGATAAAGCATAGCAGTTTGACACACACAACAACACAGAGTTACACATGGAATAAAACAAACATACAGTCAATAATACAGTATAAACAAGACTATATACGATGTGAGCAAATGAGGTGAGATAAGGGAGGTAAAGGCAAAAAAAGGCCATGGTGGCAAAGTAAATACAATATAGCAAGTAAAACACTGGAATGGTAGAACAACACACCACGGAGTCGGTGCGAGATATGGCTCGGAAAAACCAGGATTGAGGTGTGTTAACGTTACAACTTCAGCCTCTGTTCCAATAGCTAATAGTTATGGTTTGGGGTCGAACGGCATTCCTGTGTAGATCAACACACCACGGAGTCAGTGCGAGATATGGCTCGGAAAAACACACCTCAATCCTGGCTTTAGAGAGGAGTTGTTCTCCTGACTGACCCATTAGAGAATGGATTGAGTTGTTCTCCTGACTGACCCATTAGAGAATGGATTGAGTTTGTTCTCCTGACTGACCCATTAGAGAATGGATTGAGTTGTTCTCCTGACTGACCCATTAGAGAATGGATTGAGTTGTTCTCCTGACTGACCCATTAGAGAATGGATTGAGTTGTTCTCCTGACTGACCCATTAGAGAATGGATTGAGTTTGTTCTCCTGACTGACCCATTAGAGAATGGATTGAGTTGTTCTCCTGACTGACCCATTAGAGAATGGATTGAGTTTGTTCTCCTGACTGACCCATTAGCGAATGGATTGAGTTGTTCTCCTGACTGACCCATTAGAGAATGGATTGAGTTTGTTCTCCTGACTGACCCATTAGAGAATGGATTGAGTTGTTCTCCTGACTGACCCATTAGAGAAGGGATTGAGTTTGTTCTCCTGACTGACCCATTAGAGAATGGATTGAGTTTGTTCTCCTGACTACCCTAGTGGTTAGAGCATTGGACTAGTAACCCGAAAAGTTGCAAGTTCGAATCCCTGAGCTGACAAGGTACAAATCTGTCGTTCTGCCCCTGAACAGACAGTTAACCCACTGTTCCTAGGCCGTCATTGAAAATAAGAATTTGTTCTTCACTGACTTGCCGAGTAAAATAAAAAAATAAAAAAATTAGAGAATGGATTGAATTGTTCTCCTGACTGACCCATTAGAGAATGGATTGAGTTTGTTCTCCTGACTGACCCATTAGAGAATGGATTGAGTTGTTCTCCTGACTGACCCATTAGAGAAGGGATAGCTTTTACCGGTCGTTCAATCTTCTCGGTGTAACAGTCGGGACAATACGGGAATAGAACTCTCAATACAACTCATCATCATCCCTGGATTGAGGTATGTTTTCCGATCCACGTCTGTCACCGGCTTAATCTACAGAAGAATGCTGTCTGACCCTAGTGCGGCTGTAAACAACTCTTTCTATAGGTAGAGAACAGTCTCGGCTAACTCGCCTGCAGTGTGTTTCCTCCTTGTTGTCCCCAGTCCACCTGGCCGTGCTGCTGCTCCAGTTTCAACTGTTCTGCCTTATTATTATTCGACCATGCTGGTCATCTATGAACATTTGAACATCTTGGCCATGTTCTGTTATAATCTCTACCCGGCACAGCCAGAAGAGGACTTGCCACCCCACATAGCCTGGTTCCTCTCTAGGTTTCTTCCTAGGTTTTGGCCTTTCTAGGGAGTTTTTCCTAACCACCGTGCTTCTACACCTGCATTGCTTGCTGTTTGGGGTTTTAGGCTGGGTTTCTGTACAGCACTTTGAGATATCAGCTGATGTACGAAGGGCTATATAAATACATTTGATTTGATTTTTGATTTATTTGATGTGGAAATCATCAGCTCGTTGGTTGGACGTCTACCGAGACATGTAACTTCAGCCTTTTGTTTGGGTCGCTAGTGGTGTTGTAGATCGAGGACCGCTAGTGGTGTTGTAGATCGAGGACCGCTAGTGGTGTTGTAGATCGAGGACCGCTAGTGGTGTTGTAGATCGAGGACCGCTAGTGGTGTTGTAGATCGAGGACCGCTAGTGGTGTTGTAGATCGAGGACCGCTAGTGGTGTTGTAGATCGAGGACCGCTAGTGGTGTTGTAGATCGAGGACCGCTAGTGGTGTTGTGGATCGAGGACCGTGACGTGGTGTTGTGGATCGAGGACCGTGACGTGGTGTTGTGGATCGAGGACCGTGACGTGGTGTTGTGGATCGAGGACCGTGACGTGGTGTTGTGGATCGAGGACCGTGTTGTGGATCGAGGACCGTGACGTGGTGTTGTGGATCGAGGACCGTGGTGTTGTGGATCGAGGACCGTGACGTGGTGTTGTGGATCGAGGACCGTGTTGTGGATCGAGGACCGTGACGTGGTGTTGTGGATCGAGGGCCGTGACGTGGTGTTGTGGACCGAGGACCGTGACGTGTTCAATGTGCGTTCTAATCTAGACGGCTGTTTTAGGGTCTGTTTTCTATAAAACGTTGCAGTGCAGCTCGCTAGATCACTGTGTTTGTCTATTTTCTGTTCATAAACACTGGACCTGTAGCCTATAGTGGGAGGCTATCATTGTTGTGTTTTGTTTGTCCGTATTGCCTGTCTCATGACCTGCTGCTTGTCATCAGAGACTGACTGTCTGCCAGTCGCCTGTCTCATGTCCTGCTGCTTGTCGTCAGACTGACTGTCTGCCTGTCTCATGACCTGCTGCTTGTCATCAGAGACTGACTGTCTGCCAGTCGCCTGTCTCATGTCCTGCTGCTCGTCATCAGAGACTGACTGTCTGCCAGTCGCCTGTCCCATGTCCTGCTGCTTGTCGTCAGACTGACTGTCTGCCTGTCCCATGTCCTGCTGCTCGTCATCAGACTGACTGTCGCCTGTCTCATGTCCTGCTGCTCGTCGTCAGAGACTGACTGTCTGCCTGTCTCATGACCTGCTGCTCGTCATCAGAGACTGACTGTCTGCCTGTCGCCTGTCCCATGTCCTGCTGCTCGTCATCAGAGACTGACTGTCTGCCAGTCGCCTGTCCCATGTCCTGCTGCTCGTCATCAGAGACTGACTGTCTGCCAGTCGCCTGTCCCATGTCCTGCTGCTCGTCGTCAGACTGACTGTCGCCTGTCTCATGTCCTGCTGCTCGTCATCAGAGACTGACTGTCTGCCAGTCGCCTGTCCCATGTCCTGCTGCTTGTCGTCAGACTGACTGTCGCCTGTCTCATGTCCTGCTGCTTGTCGTCAGACTGACTGTCGCCTGTCTCATGTCCTGCTGCTCGTCATCAGAGACTGACTGTCTGCCAGTCGCCTGTCCCATGTCCTGCTGCTTGTCGTCAGACTGACTGTCGCCTGTCTCATGTCCTGCTGCTTGTCGTCAGACTGACTGTCGCCTGTCTCATGTCCTGCTGCTCGTCATCAGAGACTGACTGTCTGCCAGTCGCCTGTCCCATGTCCTGCTGCTTGTCGTCAGACTGACTGTCGCCTGTCTCATGTCCTGCTGCTTGTCGTCAGACTGACTGTCGCCTGTCTCATGTCCTGCTGCTTGTCGTCAGATTGACTGTCGCCTGTCTCATGTCCTGCTGCTTGTCATCAGAGACTGACTGTCTGCCAGTCGCCTGTCTCATGACCTGCTGCTCGTCATCAGAGACTGACTGTCGCCTGTCGCCTGTCTCATGACCTGCTGCTCGTCGTCAGACTGACTGTCGCCTGTCCCATGTCCTGCTGCTTGTCGTCAGACTGACTGTCGCCTGTCCCATGACCTGCTGCTCGTCGTCAGACTGACTGTCGCCTGTCCCATGTCCTGCTGCTTGTCGTCAGACTGACTGTCGCCTGTCTCATGTCCTGCTGCTCGTCATCAGAGACTGACTGTCGCCTGTCTCATGTCCTGCTGCTCGTCATCAGAGACTGACTGTCTGCCAGTCGCCTGTCCCATGTCCTGCTGCTTGTCGTCAGACTGACTGTCGCCTGTCTCATGACCTGCTGCTCGTCATCAGAGACTGACTGTCTGCCAGTCGCCTGTCTCATGTCCTGCTGCTCGTCATCAGAGACTGACTGTCGCCTGTCTCATGTCCTGCTGCTCGTCATCAGAGACTGACTGTCGCCTGTCTCATGTCCTGCTGCTCGTCATCAGAGACTGACTGTCTGCCTGTCTCATGACCTGCTGCTCGTCATCAGAGACTGACTGTCTGCCTGTCTCATGACCTGCTGCTCGTCGTCAGACTGACTGTCTGCCTGTCTCATGTCCTGCTGCTCGTCATCAGAGACTGACTGTCTGCCTGTCTCATGTCCTGCTGCTTGTCATCAGAGACTGACTGTCTGCCTGTCTCATGACCTGCTGCTCGTCATCAGAGACTGACTGTCTGCCTTGTCCTCCTACTTCTAGCAGTTGTCAGAGATTCTGTCTTCAGGCTGTCAGACATACCTATGGTCCTAGGAGATTTAAATATTGTTTCTCCCGTGGGAGCCCCTGGTTCATATCACCTATGGTCCTAGGAGATTTAAATATGGTTTCTCCTGTGGGAGCCCCGGGTTCATATCACCTATGGTCCTAGGAGATTTAAATATTGTTTCTCCTGTGGGAGCCCCTGGTTCATATCACCTATGGTCCTAGGAGATTTAAATATGGTTTCTCCTGTGGGAGCCCCTGGTTCATATCACCTATGGTCCTAGGAGATTTAAATATTGTTTCTCCCGTGGGAGCCCCTGGTTCATATCACCTATGGTCCTAGGAGATTTAAATATTGTTTCTCCTGTGGGAGCCCCTGGTTCATATCACCTATGGTCCTAGGAGATTTAAATATTGTTTCTCCTGTGGGAGCCCCGGGTTCATATCACCTATGGTCCTAGGAGATTTAAATATTGTTTCTCCTGTGGGAGCCCCGGGTTCATATCACCTATGGTCCTAGGAGATTTAAATATGGTTTCTCCCGTGGGAGCCCCGGGTTCATATCACCTATGGTCCTAGGAGATTTAAATATGGTTTCTCCTGTGGGAGCCCCTGGTTCATATCACCTATGGTCCTAGGAGATTTAAATATGGTTTCTCCTGTGGGAGCCCCTGGTTCATATCACCTATGGTCCTAGGAGATTTAAATATGGTTTCTCCTGTGGGAGCCCCGGGTTCATATCACCTATGGTCCTAGGAGATTTAAATATTGTTTCTCCTGTGGGAGCCCCTGGTTCATATCACCTATGGTCCTAGGAGATTTAAATATTGTTTCTCCTGTGGGAGCCCCGGGTTCATATCACCTATGGTCCTAGGAGATTTAAATATGGTTTCTCCTGTGGGAGCCCCGGGTTCATATCACCTATGGTCCTAGGAGATTTAAATATTGTTTCTCCCGTGGGAGCCCCTGGTTCATATCACCTATGGTCCTAGGAGATTTAAATATGGTTTCTCCCGTGGGAGCCCCGGGTTCATATCACCTATGGTCCTAGGAGATTTAAATATGGTTTCTCCTGTGGGAGCCCCTGGTTCATATCACCTATGGTCCTAGGAGATTTAAATATGGTTTCTCCCGTGGGAGCCCCGGGTTCATATCACCTATGGTCCTAGGAGATTTAAATATGGTTTCTCCCGTGGGAGCCCCGGGTTCATATCACCTATGGTCCTAGGAGATTTAAATATTGTTTCTCCCGTGGGAGCCCCGGGTTCATATCACCTATGGTCCTAGGAGATTTAAATATTGTTTCTCCTGTGGGAGCCCCGGGTTCATATCACCTATGGTCCTAGGAGATTTAAATATTGTTTCTCCTGTGGGAGCCCCGGGTTCATATCACTTATGGTCCTAGGAGATTTAAATATTGTTTCTCCTGTGGGAGCCCCTGGTTCATATCACTTATGGTCCTAGGAGATTTAAATATTGTTTCTCCTGTGGGAGCCCCTGGTTCATATCACTTATGGTCCTAGGAGATTTAAATATTGTTTCTCCCGTGGGAGCCCCGGGTTCATATCACCTATGGTCCTAGGAGATTTAAATATTGTTTCTCCTGTGGGAGCCCCTGGTTCATATCACCTATGGTCCTAGGAGATTTAAATATTGTTTCTTCTGTGGGAGCCCCGGGTTCATATCACCTATGGTCCTAGGAGATTTAAATATTGTTTCTCCCGTGGGAGCCCCGGGTTCATATCACCTATGGTCCTAGGGGATTTAAATATTGTTTCTCCCGTGGGAGCCCCGGGTTCATATCACTTATGGTCCTAGGAGATTTAAATACTGTTTCTCCCGTGGGAGCCCCGGGTTCATATCACTTATGGTCCTAGGAGATTTAAATATTGTTTCTCCCGTGGGAGCCCCGGGTTCATATCACTTATGGTCCTAGGAGATTTAAATATTGTTTCTCCCGTGGGAGCCCCGGGTTCATATCACCTATGGTCCTAGGAGATTTAAATATTGTTTCTCCTGTGGGAGCCCCGGGTTCATATCACTTATGGTCCTAGGAGATTTAAATACTGTTTCTCCCGTGGGAGCCCCGGGTTCATATCACCTATGGTCCTAGGAGATTTAAATATTGTTTCTCCCGTGGGAGCCCCTGGTTCATATCACTTATGGTCCTAGGAGATTTAAATATTGTTTCTCCTGTGGGAGCCCCGGGTTCATATCACCTATGGTCCTAGGAGATTTAAATGGTAATTGAAACTGAGCGGTTATCTATGGACTGACATGTTAGAATGAGGAAAGCCTAGAGAAGACTCAATGTTGTTACACGCAACTTATTTCAAGACGAGAAATTGTTGTTTCGAAGTCCTTTCCTGTCTCTTCCTAGCGTCTTTCTCTCCCTCTCTCACACCTCCTTCCGTCCCTCTTCTCCCTCTCTCTCTCCCTCTCTCTCCCTCTCTCTCCCTCTCTCTCCCTCTCTCTCCCTCTCTCTCCCTCTCTCTCCCTCTCTCTCCCTCTGACTCCCTCTGTCTGTCTCTCTCTCACACCTCCTTCCGTCCCTCTTCTCCCTGTCTCTCTGTCTCTGTCTCTCTCTCTCTGTCTCTCTCTCTCTCACACACCTCCTTCCGTCCCTCTTCTCCCTCTCTCTCCCTCTCTCTCTCTCTCACCTCCTTCCGTCCCTTTCTCTCCCTTTCTCTGTCTCTCTGTCTCTCTCTCACACCTCCTTCCGTCCCTCTTCTCCCTGTTTCTCTCTGTCTCTGTCTCTCTCTCTGTCTCTCTCACACCCCCTTCCGTCCCTCTTCTCCCTCTCTCTCTCTCTGTCTCTCTGTCTCTCTCTGTCTCTCTCACACCCCCTTCCGTCCCTCTTCTCCCTCCTAGCCGGGCTAAGAATGTGGTTGCGTCGGCGCGTCCCCCGGTGAGATTCTTCTCTGCCGAGGCCCCTGTAGTGGACCTGTACCTGGGTCAGCTGGAGCAGGTGGAGAGGCTGAGGGGCGCGGCAGAGGTGTCCGTCATCTTCTTCTACGCTCCCTGGTGTGCTCACTCCATCGCCGCTCGCCACGAGGTCCAGGAGGTCGCACGAAGGCTGGTCAAACAGGTACACACACACACACACACACACACACGCCACAAGGTCCAGGAGGTCGCACGGAGGCTGGTCAAACAGGTACACACACGCACGCACACATGCAGGAACGCACTCACTCACACACACAGAAACGAGCACACACATGCAGGAACACACGCACACATTAATGCGCACACATGCAGGCACACACTCCATCGCCACTCGCCAAGAGGTCTTTCGGAGGCTTGTGGACTGGCTTATCGTGCTGAGGGTTGGTTCAGAACAGTATATTTCAGAACAGGGTTGTATTCATTAGTCACAGACCTTTGCAAAACGTTTGGCCCGTTGCAAAACGTCTGGCCCGTTGCAAAACGTCTGGCCCGTTGCAAAACCTTTTGCAATGGAAACTGTTTACTGCTCAGGAAGCAAACAGGGTGGAACCTACTTGGATACGTTGTATAGAAACTTTGTTTTCATTGCAAAATGTTTTCCATTTTTGGAGGAAGAGGTTTCTGTTGCGAAATGTCTTGCAACAGACCAAATTTTTATGCAACGGTTTTGGACTAATGAATACACCCCTGGTTTATTGCACAGCTGCAGTATGGTGATATATAGTCTGGGTGCCAGTCTGTTTCTACAGTACAACTCTATACACCTCCTAGTTCCTGTATTACATTGTGAAGCGGTTTCTAAATGGGACTCCCGGTCTGTGCAGGTGGTGCTCTGTGGTCTTATCCTGCCTCTGTTTCTAAATGGGACTCCCGGTCTGTGCAGGTGGTGCTCTGTGGTCTTATCCTGCCTCTGTTTCTAAATGGGACTCCCGGTCTGTGCAGGTGGTGTGCTGTGGTCTTATCCTACCTCTGTTTCTAAATGGGACTCCCGGTCTGTGCAGGTGGTGTGCTCTGTGGTCTTATCCTACCTCTGTTTCTAAATGGGACTCCCGGTCTGTGCAGGTGGTGCTCTGTGGTCTTATCCTACCTCTGTTTCTAAATGGGACTCCCGGTCTGTGCAGGTGGTGTGCTGTGGTCTTATCCTGCCTCTGTTTCTAAATGGGACTCCCGGTCTGTGCAGGTGGTGCTCTGTGGTCTTATCCTACCTCTGTTTCTAAATGGGACTCCCGGTCTGTGCAGGTGGTGTGCTCTGTGGTCTTATCCTACCTCTGTTTCTAAATGGGACTCCCGGTCTGTGCAGGTGGTGTGCTGTGGTCTTATCCTACCTCTGTTTCTAAATGGGACTCCCGGTCTGTGCAGGTGGTGCTCTGTGGTCTTATCCTACCTCTGTTTCTAAATGGGACTCCCGGTCTGTGCAGGTGGTGTGCTCTGTGGTCTTACCCTACCTCTGTTTCTAAATGGGACTCCAGGTCTGTGCAGGTGGTGCTCTGTGGTCTTATCCTGCCTCTGTTTCTAAATGGGACTCCCGGTCTGTGCAGGTGGTGCTCTGTGGTCTTACCCTACCTCTGTTTCTAAATGGGACTCCAGGTCTGTGCAGGTGGTGCTCTGTGGTCTTATCCTACCTCCTGTTTCTAAATGGGACTCCCGGTCTGTGCAGGTGGTGCTCTGTGGTCTTATCCTACCTCTGTTTCTAAATGGGACTCCCGGTCTGTGCAGGTGGTGCTCTGTGGTCTTATCCTACCTCTGTTTCTAAATGGGACTCCCGGTCTGTGCAGGTGGTGTGCTCTGTGGTCTTATCCTACCTCTGTTTCTAAATGGGACTCCCGGTCTGTGCAGGTGGTGTGCTGTGGTCTTATCCTACCTCTGTTTCTAAATGGGACTCCCGGTCTGTGCAGGTGGTGTGCTGTGGTCTTATCCTACCTCTGTTTCTAAATGGGACTCCCGGTCTGTGCAGGTGGTGTGCTCTGTGGTCTTATCCTACCTCTGTTTCTAAATGGGACTCCCGGTCTGTGCAGGTGGTGCTCTGTGGTCTTATCCTACCTCTGTTTCTAAATGGGACTCCCGGTCTGTGCAGGTGGTGCTCTGTGGTCTTATCCTGCCTCTGTTTCTAAATGGGACTCCCGGTCTGTGCAGGTGGTGTGCTGTGGTCTTATCCTACCTCTGTTTCTAAATGGGACTCCCGGTCTGTGCAGGTGGTGTGCTCTGTGGTCTTATCCTACCTCTGTTTCTAAATGGGACTCCCGGTCTGTGCAGGTGGTGTGCTCTGTGGTCTTATCCTACCTCTGTTTCTAAATGGGACTCCCGGTCTGTGCAGGTGGTGCTCTGTGGTCTTATCCTGCCTCTGTTTCTAAATGGGACTCCCGGTCTGTGCAGGTGGTGTGCTGTGGTCTTATCCTACCTCTGTTTCTAAATGGGACTCCCGGTCTGTGCAGGTGGTGCTCTGTGGTCTTATCCTACCTCTGTTTCTAAATGGGACTCCCGGTCTGTGCAGGTGGTGTGCTCTGTGGTCTTATCCTACCTCTGTTTCTAAATGGGACTCCCGGTCTGTGCAGGTGGTGTGCTGTGGTCTTATCCTACCTCTGTTTCTAAATGGGACTCCCGGTCTGTGCAGGTGGTGCTCTGTGGTCTTATCCTACCTCCTGTTTCTAAATGGGACTCCCGGTCTGTGCAGGTGGTGTGCTCTGTGGTCTTATCCTACCTCTGTTTCTAAATGGGACTCCCGGTCTGTGCAGGTGGTGTGCTGTGGTCTTATCCTACCTCTGTTTCTAAATGGGACTCCCGGTCTGTGCAGGTGGTGTGCTCTGTGGTCTTATCCTACCTCTGTTTCTAAATGGGACTCCCGGTCTGTGCAGGTGGTGCTCTGTGGTCTTATCCTACCTCTGTTTCTAAATGGGACTCCCGGTCTGTGCAGGTGGTGCTCTGTGGTCTTATCCTGCCTCTGTTTCTAAATGGGACTCCCGGTCTGTGCAGGTGGTGTGCTCTGTGGTCTTATCCTACCTCTGTTTCTAAATGGGACTTCCGGTCTGTGCAGGTGGTGTGCTGTGGTCTTATCCTACCTCTGTGTCTAAATGGGACTCCCGGTCTGTGCAGGTGGTGTGCTCTGTGGTCTTATCCTACCTCTGTGTCTAAATGGGACTCCCGGTCTGTGCAGGTGGTGTGCTCTGTGGTCTTATCCTACCTCTGTTTCTAAATGGGACTCCAGGTCTGTGCAGGTGGTGCTCTGTGGTCTTATCCTACCTCTGTTTCTAAATGGGACTCCCGGTCTGTGCAGGTGGTGCTCTGTGGTCTTATCCTACCTCTGTTTCTAAATGGGACTCCCGGTCTGTGCAGGTGGTGTGCTGTGGTCTTATCCTACCTCTGTTTCTAAATGGGACTCCCGGTCTGTGCAGGTGGTGCTCTGTGGTCTTATCCTACCTCTGTTTCTAAATGGGACTCCCGGTCTGTGCAGGTGGTGTGCTCTGTGGTCTTATCCTACCTCTGTTTCTAAATGGGACTCCCGGTCTGTGCAGGTGGTGTGCTGTGGTCTTATCCTACCTCTGTTTCTAAATGGGACTCCCGGTCTGTGCAGGTGGTGCTCTGTGGTCTTATCCTACCTCTGTGTCTAAATGGGACTCCCGGTCTGTGCAGGTGGTGTGCTCTGTGGTCTTATTCTGCCTCTGCTTTCTGCACCGTTTGTACAGGTGCAGTTTGTGGCAGTGAACTGTTGGTGGAGCCAGGGGAAATGCAGGAAACAGAAGAGCCTCTACCAATACCCTGTCATCCACCTGTTCTACAAGAGGTAAAGGAGGTAGTCTAGTTGCTCTATATCTATACCCTGTCATCTACCTGTTCTACAAGAGGTAAAGGAGGTAGTCTAGTTGCTCTATATCTATACCCTGTTGTCCACCTGTTCTACAAGAGGTAAAGGAGGTGGTCTAGTTGCTCTATATCTATACCCTGTCATCCACCTGTTCCAGCGGTGTTAAATTAGATGTATTCTAGTTGCTCTATATCTATACCCTGTCATCCACCTATTCTTGCAGAGTTAAATTAGATGTATTCTAGTTGCTCTATATCTATACCCTGTCATCCACCTATTCTAGTGGAGTTAAATGAGATATAGTCTAGTTGCTCTATATCTATACCCTGTCATCCACCTGTTCTAGATGAGAATCTAGTCTATTCATTTTCTGTCTCGAGGCAGAATCTCTCCCTGTCTGGTTCTAAATGGGTCCTCCTACTCTGACATGTTGTATTCCCCCCTGTCTGGTTCTAAATGGGTCCTCCTACTCTGACATGTTGTATTCCCCCCCCCCCCCCTTTCTGGTTCTAAATGGGTCCTCCTAATCTGACATGTTGTATCCCCCCCCTGTCTGGTTCTCAATGGGTCCTCCTACTCTGACATGTTGTATCCCCCTGTCTGGTTCTAAATGGGTCCTCCTACTCTGACATGTTGTATCCCCCCCTGTCTGGTTCTCAATGGGTCCTCCTACTCTGACATGTTGTATCCCCCCTGTCTGGTTCTAAATGGGTCCTCCTACTCTGACATGTTGTATCCCCCCCTGTCTGGTTCTAAATGGGTCCTCCTACTCTGACATGTTGTATTCCCCCCCCTGTCTGGTTCTAAATGGGTCCTCCTACTCTGACATGTTGTATCCCCCCCTGTCTGGTTCTAAATGGGTCCTCCTACTCTGACATGTTGTATCCCCCCCCCCCTGTCTGGTTCTCAATGGGTCCTCCTACTCTGACATGTTGTATCCCCCCCTGTCTGGTTCTAAATGGGTCCTCCTACTCTGACATGTTGTATCCCCCCCCCCTGTCTGGTTCTAAATGGGTCCTCCTACTCTGACATGTTGTATTCCCCCCCCTGTCTGGTTCTAAATGGGTCCTCCTACTCTGACATGTTGTATCCGTCTCCCCCCCTGTCTGGTTCTAAATGGGTCCTCCTACTCTGACATGTTGTATCCCCCCTTTCTGGTTCTAAATGGGTCCTCCTAATCTGACATGTTGTATCCCCCCCCCCCTGTCTGGTTCTCAATGGGTCCTCCTAATCTGACATGTTGTATCCCCCCCTGTCTGGTTCTAAATGGGTCCTCCTAATCTGACATGTTGTATCCCCCCCCCTGTCTGGTTCTAAATGGGTCCTCCTACTCTGACATGTTGTATCCCCCCCCTGTCTGGTTCTAAATGGGTCCTCCTACTCTGACATGTTGTATCCCCCCTTTCTGGTTCTAAATGGGTCCTCCTACTCTGACATGTTGTATCCCCCCCCTCCCTGTCTGGTTCTCAATGGGTCCTCCTACTCTGACATGTTGTATCCCCCCCCTCCCTGTCTGGTTCTAAATGGGTCCTCCTACTCTGACATGTTTTATCCCCCCCCCCCCCCTCCCTGTCTGGTTCTAAATGGGTCCTCCTACTCTGACATGTTGTATCCCCCCCCTCCCTGTCTGGTTCTAAATGGGTCCTCCTACTCTGACATGTTGTATCCCCCCCCCTGTCTGGTTCTAAATGGGTCCTCCTACTCTGACATGTTGTATCCCCCCCCCTGTCTGGTTCTAAATGGGTCCTCCTACTCTGACATGTTTTATCTCCCCCCCCCCCCCTGTCTGGTTTTAAATGGGTCCTCCTACTCTGACATGTTGTATCCCCCCCCCCCCCCCTGTCTGGTTCTAAATGGGTCCTCCTACTCTGACATGTTGTATCTCCCCCCCCCCTGTCTGGTTCTAAATGGGTCCTCCTACTCTGACATGTTTTATCTCCCCCCTCCCTGTCTGGTTCTAAATGGGTCCTCCTACTCTGACATGTTGTATCCCCCCCCTCCCTGTCTGGTTCTAAATGGGTCCTCCTACTCTGACATGTTGTATCCCCCCCTGTCTGTCTGGTTCTAAATGGGTCCTCCTACTCTGACATGTTGTATCCCCCCCCCCTCCCTGTCTGGTTCTAAATGGGTCCTCCTACTCTGACATGTTGTATCCCCCGTCCCCCCTGTCTGTCTGGTTCTAAATGGGTCCTCCTACTCTGACATGTTGTATCCCCCCCCTCCCTGTCTGGTTCTAAATGGGTCCTCCTACTCTGACATGTTGTATCCCCCGTCCCCCCTGTCTGGTTCTAAATGGGTCCTCCTACTCTGACATGTTGTATCCCCCCCCCTGTCTGTCTGGTTCTAAATGGGTCCTCCTACTCTGACATGTTGTATCCCCCCCCCCCCCTGTCTGGTTCTAAATGGGTCCTCCTACTCTGACATGTCGTATCCCCCCCCCCTGTCTGGTTCTAAATGGGTCCTTCTACTCTGACATGTTGTATCCCCCCCCCTGTCTGGTTCTCAATGGGTCCTCCTACTCTGACATGTTGTATCTGTCTCCCCCCCCCCTCTATACCCTGTCATCCACCTGTTCTAGATGAGAATCTAGTCTATTCATTTTCTGTCTCGAGGCAGAATCTCTCCCTGTCTGGTTCTAAATGGGTCCTCCTACTCTGACATGTTGTATCCCCCTCCCTGTCTGGTTCTAAATGGGTCCTTCTACTCTGACATGTTGTATCCCCCTCCCTGTCTGGTTCTAAATGGGTCCTCCTACTCTGACATGTTGTATCCCCCCCCCTGTCTGGTTCTAAATGGGTCTTCCTACTCTGACATGTTGTATCTGTCCCCCCCCGTCTGGTTCTAAATGGGTCCTCCTACTCTGACATGTTGTATCCCCCCCCCTCCCTGTCTGGTTCTAAATGGGTCCTCCTACTCTGACATGTTGTATTCCCCCCCCTCCCCCTGTCTGGTTCTAAATGGGTCCTCCTACTCTGACATGTTGTATCCCCCCCCCCCTGTCTGGTTCTGGAGGTTTGGCCCTATAGAGTACAAGGGTCCGCTCCTGGCTTCCTATGTAGAGAGGTTTATCCTGAGAGTCATCACCCCACTGACCTACCTACCATCACGAGCCACACTACAAGACTTCCTGTCTTATCATGAGGTATGGGGGGAGATAAGGGGATAAGAATGGGGTGGGTGGGGGCTGAAGGGAATAAGAATACAGGCAGAGAAACAAAGAGATGAGAGGAAGTGAGTGTTATGCTTTGGGTGTTATTTTCTGTTGAAAGACAAGAGTCCTATGTAACAAGGAGTGACAATATCTCAAATGGAACCCTGTTCTCTTTATCGTGCCCTACAGGGCTATGGTTCAACAGTAGGACACCTATATATAGGGAACCGGGTGCCATTTGGGAGTGGTCCACGAGGTGTGGCGTACCTGTGGGTCAGGTGTCGTGTACGGTATGGTGGAGGGTGTTATGTTGTCGAGGAGCTGTTTAGCCAGTTTTTTTGTTTAATCCTTTCTGTAGTGCCTCTGTCTGTCACAACAGAGAGCCTGGTTTGTTTTGCTAGCAGGGTTTTAGCCTGTAGATATCACCTAGATAAAAGTGAGTCTTTCTGACATGGCTGACTGCTTCTATTGTTCTATGACCTGTGATGTCACAGTACCTTTCCCATAATGCCCAGGTTGAACAGAAATCCTGTTGGGAGGATTCACAGAATCAGGAGGGAATAAACAGGAAATCCAGAATCCTCTAACCAAGGTTTCTGGAAAACCTTTGAATTTTGAGGAAGCTACCGGATTTTTGCAACCCAAGTCACGTGTTTCATGTCTGTTCTCCTCTCCTGCCTCCCAGCCGGGGGTGGTGGGTTATTTCCAGTTCAACTCTTCTCCTCAGCCTCCCGGCTACATCACATACCTCTCCTCAGCTCTGCAGGCCTTGAAGAGAGGTAAGCTAACCGCTACATGCTAACTTCCTAACTCCTTAAAGCCCTGAAGAGAGAGGTAAGCTAACCGCTACATGCTAACTCCCTAAAGCCCTGAAGAGAGGTAAGCTAACCGCTACATGCTAACTCCCTAAAGCCCTGAAGAGAGGTAAGCTAACCGCTACATGCTAACTTCCTAAAGCCCTGAAGAGAGGTAAGCTAACCGCTACATGCTAACTCCCTAAAGCCCTGAAGAGAGGTTAGCTAACCTCTACATGCTCACTTCCTAACTCCTTAAAGCCCTGAAGAGAGGTAAGCTAACCGCTACATGCTAACTCCCTAAAGCCCTGAAGAGAGGTAAGCTAACCGCTACATGCTAACTCCCTAAAGCCCTGAAGAGAGGTAAGCTAACCGCTACATGCTAACTCCCTAAAGCCCTGAAGAGAGGTAAGCTAACCGCTACATGCTAACTCCCTAAAGCCCTGAAGAGAGTTAAGCGAAACATTAACACCCATGTTGTTGATCGGAGATGGATAAATGTAAGTCCTCTAATCCAGTGTCATTGATAACCGCTACATGCTGGGTTTTTTGCCACCGGAGTAGAATGTCATAGCCACTGAAATAGAATGAATAGACCAGACTTGGAAGCTCTGCCCAATACATAGCAAGGCCTGTTCTACTCTGTTCTGTTCTACTCATTCTAGTTCTGTGACCATAGAAATGAGAATTGAAAGATGAATGAAAGTGTGTGTTGCTCTTCCCTGCCTCAGACTTCCGTGGTGCGGTGCGTTTCGGGGTGGTGACCAGTAGACAGGTGGCAGAGTCCATCTCAGTCAGAGATGACCAGACCGTCTACCTGCACCGACACTTCAACTCCTCATTGGTCAGTCGACACACACCCACCCCCCTTGTCTACCAACACTTCAACTCCTCATTGGTCAGTCGACACACGCCCACCCCCCTTGTCTACTGACACTTCAACTACCCACTGCTCAGTGGTGATGTCATCAGCACGTGACAAACAGACTTGTCAGGGCCCAGAGTCGCATTAGTGGAAACCAATACTTTTTTTTTTTAAGGGCAGACCTGATTGTAGATCAGGGGACAATTTTAGCTAACCCTAAACCTTTTCTTAACCTAATTATCCTACCCTGCCTCGTTAACTACCCTAACCTATAGTACAACGTTAACTACCCTAACCTATAGTACAACGTTAATTACCCTAACCTATAGTACAACGTTAACTACCCTAACCTATAGTACAACGTTAACTACCCTAACCTATAGTACAACGTTAACTACCCTAACCTATAGTACAACGTTAATTACCCTAACCTATAGTACAACGTTAATTACCCTAACCTATAGTACAACGTTAACTACCCTAACCTATAGTACAACGTTAATTACCCTAACCTATAGTACAACGTTAACTACCCTAACCTATAGTACAACGTTAACTACCCTAACCTATAGTACAACGTTAATTACCCTAACCTATAGTACAACGTTAACTACCCTAACCTATAGTACAACGTTAACTACCCTAACCTATAGTACAACGTTAACTACCCTAACCTATAGTACAACGTTAACTACCCTAACCTATAGTACAACGTTAACTACCCTAACCTATAGTACAACGTTAACTACCCTAACCTATAGTACAACGTTAACTACCCTAACCTATAGTACAACGTTAACTACCCTAACCTATAGTACAACGTTAACTACCCTAACCTATAGTACAACGTTAACTACCCTAACCTATAGTACAACGTTAACTACCCTAACCTATAGTACAACGTTAACTACCCTAACCTATAGTACAACGTTAACTACCCTAACCTATAGTACAACGTTAACTACCCTAACCTATAGTACAACGTTAATTACCCTAACCTATAGTACAACGTTAATTACCCTAACCTATAGTACAACGTTAATTACCCTAACCTATAGTACAACGTTAACTACCCTAACCTATAGTACAACGTTAACTACCCTAACCTATAGTACAACGTTAACTACCCTAACCTATAGTACAACGTTAACTACCCTAACCTATAGTACAACGTTAACTACCCTAACCTATAGTACAACGTTAACTACCCTAACCTATAGTACAACGTTAATTACCCTAACCTATAGTACAACGTTAACTACCCTAACCTATAGTACAACGTTAATTACCCTAACCTATAGTACAACGTTAACTACCCTAACCTATAGTACAACGTTAACTACCCTAACCTATAGTACAACGTTAATTACCCTAACCTTTTTATTTTTTATGTTTTTATTTCACCTTTGTTTAACCAGGTAGGCTAGTTGAGAACAAGTTCTCATTTGCAACTGCGACCTGGCCAAGATAAAGCATAGCAGTGTGAACAGACAACACAGAGTTACACATGGCGTAAACAATTAACAAGTCAATAACACAGTAGAAAAAAAAGGGGAGTCTATATACATTGTGTGCAAAAGGCATGAGGAGGTAGGCGAATAATTACAATTTTCAGATTAACACTGGAGTGATAAATGATCAGATGGTCATGTACAGGTTGAGATATTGGTGTGCAAAAGAGCAGAAAAGTAAATAAATATAAACAGTATGGGGATGAGGTAGGTAAAGTTGGGTGGGCTATTTACCGATAGACTATGTACAGCTGCAGCGATCGGTTGGCTGCTCAGATAGCAGATGTTTGAAGTTGGTGAGGGAGATAAGTCTCCAACTTCAGCGACGTTTGCAATTCGTTCCAGTCACAGGCAGCAGAAAACTGGAACGAAAGGCGGCCAAATGAGGTGTTGGCTTTAGGGATGATCAGTGAGATACACCTGCTGGAGCGCGTGCTACGGATGGGTGTTGCCATCGTGACCAGTGAACTGAGATAAGGCGGAGCTTTACCTAGCATGGACTTGTAGATGACCTGGATCCAGTGGGTCTGGCGACGAATATGTAGCGAGGGCCAGCCGACTAGAGCATACAAGTCGCAGTGGTGGGTGGTATAAGCTGCTTTAGTGACAAAACGGATGGCACTGTGATACCTACAGTACCATGTTAATTACCCTAACCTGCAGTACCATGTTAATTACCCTAACCTGCAGTACCATGTTAATTACCCTAACCTGCAGTACCACGTTAATTATCCTAACCTGCAGTACCATGTTAATTACCCTAACCTGCAGTACCATGTTAATTACCCTAACCTGCAGTACCACGTTAATTATCCTAACCTGCAGTACCACGTTAATTACCCTAACCTGCAGTACCATGTTAATTACCCTAACCTGCAGTACCACGTTAATTACCCTAACCTGCAGTACCATGTTAATTACCCTAACCTGCAGTACCACGTTAATTATCCTAACCTGCAGTACCACGTTAATTACCCTAACCTGCAGTACCATGTTAATTACCCTAACCTGCAGTACCATGTTAATTACCCTAACCTGCAGTACCATGTTAATTACTCTAACCTGCAGTACCACGTTAATTATCCTAACCTGCAGTACCACGTTAATTACCCTAACCTGCAGTACCACGTTAATTACCCTAACCTGCAGTACCACGTTAATTACCCTAACCTGCAGTACCACGTTAATTACCCTAACCTGCAGTACCACGTTAATTATCCTAACCTGCCTCGTTAATTACCCTAACCTGCCATGTTAATTATCCTAACCTGCAGTACCACGTTAATTACCCTAACCTGCCTCGTTAATTACCCTAACCTGCAGTACCACGTTAATTACCCTAACCTGCAGTACCACGTTAATTACCCTAACCTGCAGTACCACGCTAATTATCCTAACCTGCCTCGTTAATTACCCTAACCTGCAGTACCACGTTAATTATCCTAACCTGCAGTACCACGTTAATTACCCTAACCTGCCTCGTTAATTACCCTAACCTGCAGTACCACGTTAATTACCCTAACTTGCAGTACCACGTTAATTATCCTAACCTGCAGTACCATGTTAATTACCCTACCGTACCACGTTAATTATCCTAACCTGCAGTGCCACGTTAATTATCCTAACCTACAGTACCACGTTAATTATCCTAACCTGCAGTACCACGTTAATTACCCTAACCTGCCACGTTAATTATCCTAACCTGCAGTACCACGTTAATTATCCTAACCTGCAGTACCACGTTAATTATCCTAACCTGCAGTACCACGTTAATTACCCTAACCTGCAGTACCACGTTAATTACCCTAACCTGCAGTACCACGTTAATTACCCTAACCTGCAGTACCACGTTAATTATCCTAACCTGCAGTACCATGTTAATTACCCTACCGTACCACGTTAATTATCCTAACCTGCAGTGCAACGTTAATTATCCTAACCTACAGTACCACGTTAATTATCCTAACCTGCAGTACCACGTTAATTACCCTAACCTGCCACGTTAATTACCTAACCTGCAGTACCACGTTAATTACCCTAACCTGCAGTACCATGTTAATTACCCTAACCTGCAGTACCACGTTAATTACCCTAACCTGCAGTACCACGTTAATTACCCTAACCTGCAGTACCACGTTAATTACCCTAACCTGCAGTACCACGTTAATTACCCTAACCTGCAGTACCACGTTAATTACGTTAATTATCCTAACCTGCCACGTTAATTATCCTAACCTGCAGTGCCACGTTAATTATCCTAACCTGCAGTACCACGTTAATTACCCTAACCTGCAGTACCACGTTAATTACCCTAACCTGCAGTACCATGTTAATTACCCTAACCTGCAGTACCACGTTAATTATCCTAACCTGCAGTACCATGTTAATTACCCTAACCTGCAGTACCATGTTAATTACCCTAACCTGCAGTACCACGTTAATTATCCTAACCTGCAGTACCACGTTAATTACCCTAACCTGCAGTACCATGTTAATTACCCTAACCTGCAGTACCATGTTAATTACCCTAACCTGCAGTACCATGTTAATTACTCTAACCTGCAGTACCACGTTAATTATCCTAACCTGCAGTACCACGTTAATTACCCTAACCTGCAGTACCACGTTAATTACCCTAACCTGCAGTACCACGTTAATTACCCTAACCTGCAGTACCACGTTAATTACCCTAACCTGCAGTACCACGTTAATTATCCTAACCTGCCTCGTTAATTACCCTAACCTGCCATGTTAATTATCCTAACCTGCAGTACCACGTTAATTACCCTAACCTGCCTCGTTAATTACCCTAACCTGCAGTACCACGTTAATTACCCTAACCTGCAGTACCACGTTAATTACCCTAACCTGCAGTACCACGCTAATTATCCTAACCTGCCTCGTTAATTACCCTAACCTGCAGTACCACGTTAATTATCCTAACCTGCAGTACCACGTTAATTACCCTAACCTGCCTCGTTAATTACCCTAACCTGCAGTACCACGTTAATTACCCTAACTTGCAGTACCACGTTAATTATCCTAACCTGCAGTACCATGTTAATTACCCTACCGTACCACGTTAATTATCCTAACCTGCAGTGCCACGTTAATTATCCTAACCTACAGTACCACGTTAATTATCCTAACCTGCAGTACCACGTTAATTACCCTAACCTGCCACGTTAATTATCCTAACCTGCAGTACCACGTTAATTATCCTAACCTGCAGTACCACGTTAATTATCCTAACCTGCAGTACCACGTTAATTACCCTAACCTGCAGTACCACGTTAATTACCCTAACCTGCAGTACCACGTTAATTACCCTAACCTGCAGTACCACGTTAATTATCCTAACCTGCAGTACCATGTTAATTACCCTACCGTACCACGTTAATTATCCTAACCTGCAGTGCAACGTTAATTATCCTAACCTACAGTACCACGTTAATTATCCTAACCTGCAGTACCACGTTAATTACCCTAACCTGCCACGTTAATTACCCTAACCTGCAGTACCACGTTAATTACCCTAACCTGCAGTACCATGTTAATTACCCTAACCTGCAGTACCACGTTAATTACCCTAACCTGCAGTACCACGTTAATTACCCTAACCTGCAGTACCACGTTAATTACCCTAACCTGCAGTACCATGTTAATTACCCTAACCTGCAGTACCACGTTAATTACGTTAATTATCCTAACCTGCCACGTTAATTATCCTAACCTGCAGTGCCACGTTAATTATCCTAACCTGCAGTACCACGTTAATTACCCTAACCTGCAGTACCACGTTAATTACCCTAACCTGCAGTACCATGTTAATTACCCTAACCTGCAGTACCACGTTAATTACGTTAATTATCCTAACCTGCCACGTTAATTATCCTAACCTGCAGTGCCACGTTAATTATCCTACCCTGCAGTACCACGTTAATTACCCTAACCTGCAGTACCACGTTAATTACCCTAACCTGCAGTACCATGTTAATTACCCTAACCTGCAGTACCACGTTAATTACGTTAATTATCCTAACCTGCCACGTTAATTATCCTAACCTGCAGTACCACGTTAATTATCCTAACCTGCAGTACCACTTTAATTATCCTAACCTGCAGTACCACGTTAATTATCCTAACCTGCAGTACCACGTTAATTACCCTAACCTGCAGTACCACGTTAATTACCCTAACCTGCAGTACCACGTTAATTACCCTAACCTGCAGTACCACGTTAATTACCCTAACCTGCAGTACCACGTTAATTACCCTAACCTGCAGTACCACGTTAATTACCCTAACCTGCAGTACCACGTTAATTATCCTAACCTGCAGTACCACGTTAATTACCCTAACCTGCAGTACCACGTTAATTACCCTAACCTGCAGTACCACGTTAATTATCCTAACCTGCAGTACCACGTTAATTATCCTAACCTGCAGTACCACGTTAATTACCCTAACCTGCCTCGTTAATTACCCTAACCTGCAGTACCACGTTAATTACCCTAACCTGCAGTACCACGTTAATTATCCTAACCTGCCTCGTTAATTATCCTAACCTGCCACGTTAATTACCCTAACTTGCAGTACCACGTTAATTATCCTAACTTGCAGTACCACGTTAATTACCCTAACCTGCAGTACCACGTTAATTATCCTAACCTGCAGTACCACGTTAATTATCCTAACCTGCAGTACCACGTTAATTATCCTAACCTGCAGTACCACGTTAATTATCCTAACCTGCAGTACCTCGTTAATTATCCTAACCTGCAGTACCACGTTAATTATCCTAACCTGCAGTACCACGTTAATTACCCTAACCTGCAGTACCACGTTAATTATCCTAACCTGCAGTGCCACGTTAATTACCCTAACCTGCAGTACCACATTAATTACCCCAACCTGCAGTACCACGTTAATTATCCTAACCTGCCTCGTTAATTACCCTAACCTGCAGTACCACGTTAATTATCCTAACCTGCCACGTTAATTACCCTAACCTGCAGTACCACGTTAATTATCCTAACCTGCAGTACCACGTTAATTATCCCAACCTGCAGTACCACGTTAATTATCCCAACCTGCAGTACAACGTTAATTACCCTAACCTGCCACGTTAATTATCCTAACCTGCAGTACCACGCTAATTATCCTAACCTGCCTCGTTAATTACCCTAACCTGCAGTACCACGTTAATTATCCTAACCTGCAGTACCACGTTAATTACCCTAACCTGCAGTACCACGTTAATTATCCTAACCTGCAGTACCACGTTAATTACCCTAACCTGCAGTGCCACGTTAATTATCCTAACCTGCCACGTTAATTATCCTAACCTGCCACGTTAATTATCCTAACCTGCCACGTTAATTATCCTAACCTGCAGTGCCACGTTAATTATCCCAACCTGCCACGTTAATTATCCCAACCTGCCACGTTAATTATCCCAACCTGCCACGTTAATTATCCCAACCTGCCACGTTAATTATCCCAACCTGCCACGTTAATTACCCTAACCTGCAGTACCACGTTAATTATCCTAACCTGCAGTACCACGTTAATTATCCTACCCTGCAGTACCACGTTAATTACCCTACCCTGCAGTACCACGTTAATTATCCTAACCTGCAGTACCACGTTAATTACCCTAACCTGCAGTACCATGTTAATTACCCTACCCTGCAGTACCACGTTAATTATCCTAACCTGCAGTACCACGTTAATTACCCTAACCTGCAGTACCACGTTAATTATCCTAACCTGCAGTACCACGTTAATTACCCTACCCTGCAGTACCACGTTAATTACCCTAACCTGCAGTACCACGTTAATTACCCTAACCTGCAGTACCACGTTAATTATCCTAACCTGCAGTACCACGTTAATTATCCTAACCTGCAGTACCACGTTAATTACCCTAACCTGCCACGTTAATTACCCTAACCTGCCACGTTAATTACCCTAACCTGCCACGTTAATTACCCTAACCTGCAGTACCACGTTAATTACCCTAACCTGCAGTACCACGTTAATTACCCTAACCTGCAGTACCACGTTAATTACCCTAACCTGCAGTACCACGTTAATTATCCTACCCTGCAGTACCACGTTAATTACCCTACCCTGCAGTACCACGTTAATTATCCTAACCTGCAGTACCACGTTAATTACCCTAACCTGCAGTACCACGTTAATTACCCTAACCTGCAGTACCACGTTAATTACCCTAACCTGCAGTACCACGTTAATTACCCTAACTTGCAGTACCACGTTAATTATCCTAACCTGCCTCGTTAATTACCCTAACCTGCAGTACCACGTTAATTATCCTAACCTGCCACGTTAATTACCCTAACCTGCAGTACCACGTTAATTATCCTAACCTGCAGTACCACGTTAATTACCCTAACCTGCCACGTTAATTATCCTAACCTGCAGTACCACGTTAATTACCCTAACCTGCCACGTTAATTATCCTAACCTGCAGTACCACGTTAATTATCCTAACCTGCAGTACCACGTTAATTATCCCAACCTGCAGTACCACGTTAATTATCCCAACCTGCAGTACCACGTTAATTATCCTAACCTGCAGTACCACGCTAATTATCCTAACCTGCCTCGTTAATTACCCTAACCTGCAGTACCACATTAATTATCCTAACCTGCAGTACCACGTTAATTACCCTAACCTGCAGTGCCACGTTAATTATCCTAACCTGCCACGTTAATTATCCTAACCTGCAGTACCACGTTAATTATCCTAACCTGCCACGTTAATTATCCTAACCTGCCACGTTAATTATCCCAACCTGCCACGTTAATTATCCCAACCTACCACGTTAATTACCCTAACCTGCCACGTTAATTATCCCAACCTGCCACGTTAATTATCCCAACCTACCACGTTAATTACCCTAACCTGCCACGTTAATTATCCCAACCTACCACGTTAATTACCCTAACCTGCCACGTTAATTATCCCAACCTGCCACGTTAATTATCCCAACCTGCCACGTTAATTATCCTAACCTGCAGTACCACGTTAATTACCCTAACCTGCAGTACCACGTTAATTATCCTAACCTGCAGTACCACGTTAATTACCCTAACCTGCAGTACCACGTTAATTACCCTAACCTGCAGTACCACGTTAATTATCCTAACCTGCAGTACCACGTTAATTACCCTACCCTGCAGTACCACGTTAATTACCCTAACCTGCAGTACCACGTTAATTACCCTAACCTGCAGTACCACGTTAATTATCCTAACCTGCAGTACCACGTTAATTATCCTAACCTGCAGTACCACGTTAATTACCCTAACCTGCAGTACCACGTTAATTATCCTAACCTGCCACGTTAATTATCCTAACCTGCAGTACCACGTTAATTATCCTAACCTGCAGTACCACGTAAATTATCCTAACCTGCAGTACCACGTAAATTATCCTAACCTGCAGTACCACGTTAATTATCCTAACCTGCCACGTTAATTACCCTAACCTGCAGTACCACGTTAATTACCCTAACCTGCAGTACCACGTTAATTACCCTAACCTGCAGTACCACGTTAATTACCCTAACTTGCAGTACCACGTTAATTATCCTAACCTGCAGTACCACGTTAATTATCCTAACCTGCAGTACCACGTTAATTACCCTAACCTGCAGTACCACGTTAATTATCCTAACCTGCAGTACCACGTTAATTACCCTAACCTGCAGTACCACGTTAATTATCCTAACCTGCAGTACCACGTTAATTACCCTAACCTGCAGTACCACGTTAATTATCCTAACCTGCAGTACCACGTTAATTATCCTAACCTGCAGTACCACGTTAATTACCCTAAACTGCCACGTTAATTACCCTAACCTGCAGTACCACGTTAATTACCCTAACCTGCAGTAACACGTTAATTATCCCAACCTGCAGTACCACGTTAATTATCCCAACCTGCAGTACCACGTTAATTATCCTAACCTGCAGTACCACGTTAATTACCCTAAACTGCCACGTTAATTATCCTAACCTGCCACGTTAATTACCCTAACCTGCAGTACCACGTTAATTACCCTAACCTGCAGTACCACGTTAATTATCCTAACCTGCAGTACCACGTTAATTTTCCTAACCTGCAGTACCACGTTAATTATCCTAACCTGCCACGTTAATTATCCTAACCTGCCACGTTAATTACCCTAACCTGCAGTACCATGTTAGTTATCCTAACCTGCCACGTTAATTATCCTAACCTGCAGTACCACGTTAATTATCCTAACCTGCCTCGTTAATTATCCTAACCTGCAGTACCACGTTAATTACCCTAACCTGCAGTACCACGTTAATTATCCTAACCTGCAGTACCATGTTAATTATCCTAACCTGCCACGTTAATTACCCTAACCTGCAGTACCACTTTAATTATCCTAACCTGCAGTACCACGTTAATTATCCTAACCTGCCACGTTAATTATCCTAACCTGCAGTACCACGTTAATTATCCTAACCTGCAGTACCACGTTAATTATCCTAACCTGCAGTACCACATTAATTACCCTAACCTGCCACGTTAATTATCCTAACCTGCAGTACCACATTAATTACCCTAACCTGCCACGTTAATTATCCTAACCTGCCTCGTTAATTACCCTAACCTGCAGTACCACGTTAATTATCCTAACCTGCAGTACCTCATTAATTATCCTAACCTGCAGTACCATGTTAATTATCCTAACCTGCCACGTTAATTATCCTAACCTGCAGTACCATGTTAATTATCCTAACCTGCCACGTTAATTATCCTAACCTGCCACGTTAATTATCCTAACCTGCAGTACCACGTTAATTATCCTAACCTGCAGTACCATGTTAATTATCCTAACCTGCCACGTTAATTATCCTAACCTGCAGTACCTTGTTAATTATCCTAACCTGCAGTTCCTCATTAATTATCCTACCCTGCAGTACCACGTTAATTATCCTAACCTGCAGTACCACGTTAATTACCCTAACCTGCAGTACCACGCTAATTATCCTAACCTGCAGTACCACGTTAATTATCCTAACCTGCAGTACCACGTTAATTATCCTAACCTGCAGTACCACGTTAATTACCCTAACCTGCAGTACCACGCTAATTATCCTAACCTGCAGTACCACGTTAATTACCCTAACCTGCAGTACCACGTTAATTATCCTAACCTGCAGTACCACGTTAATTATCCTAACCTGCAGTACCACGTTAATTACCCTAACCTGCAGTACCACGTTAATTACCCTAACCTGCAGTACCACGTTAATTACCCTAACCTGCAGTACCACGTTAATTACCCTAACCTGCAGTACCACGTTAATTACCCTAACCTGCAGTACCACGTTAATTATCCTAACCTGCCTCGTTAATTACCCTAACCTGCCATGTTAATTATCCTAACCTGCAGTACCACGTTAATTACCCTAACCTGCCTCGTTATTTACCCTAACCTGCAGTACCACGTTAATTACCCTAACCTGCAGTACCACGTTAATTACCCTAACCTGCAGTACCACGTTAATTACCCTAACCTGCAGTACCACGTTAATTATCCTAACCTGCAGTACCACGTTAATTACCCTAACCTGCAGTACCACGCTAATTATCCTAACCTGCCTCGTTAATTACCCTAACCTGCAGTACCACGTTAATTATCCTAACCTGCCTCGTTAATTATCCTAACCTGCCTCGTTAATTACCCTAACCTGCAGTACCACGTTAATTATCCTAACCTGCAGTACCACGTTAATTATCCTAACCTGCAGTACCACGTTAATTATCCTAACCTGCAGTACCACGTTAATTACCCTAACCTGCAGTACCACGTTAATTACCCTAACCTGCAGTACCACGTTAATTACCCTACCCTGCAGTACCACGTTAATTACCCTAACCTGCAGTACCACGTTAATTACCCTAACCTGCAGTACCACGTTAATTATCCTAACCTGCAGTACCACGTTAATTACCCTAACCTGCAGTACCACGTTAATTACCCTAACCTGCAGTACCACGTTAATTACCCTAACCTGCAGTACCACGTTAATTATCCTAACCTGCAGTACCACGTTAATTATCCTAACCTGCAGTACCACGTTAATTACCCTAACCTGCCACGTTAATTACCCTAACCTGCCACGTTAATTACCCTAACCTGCCACGTTAATTACCCTAACCTGCAGTACCACGTTAATTACCCTAACCTGCAGTACCACGTTAATTACCCTAACCTGCAGTACCACGTTAATTACCCTAACCTGCAGTACCACGTTAATTACCCTAACCTGCAGTACCACGTTAATTACCCTAACCTGCAGTACCACGTTAATTACCCTAACTTGCAGTACCACGTTAATTATCCTAACCTGCCTCGTTAATTACCCTAACCTGCAGTACCACGTTAATTATCCTAACCTGCCACGTTAATTACCCTAACCTGCAGTACCACGTTAATTATCCTAACCTGCAGTACCACGTTAATTATCCCAACCTGCAGTACCACGTTAATTATCCTAACCTGCAGTACCACGTTAATTATCCCAACCTGCAGTACCACGTTAATTATCCCAACCTGCAGTACCACGTTAATTATCCTAACCTGCAGTACCACGTTAATTATCCCAACCTGCAGTACCACGTTAATTATCCTAACCTGCAGTACCACGCTAATTATCCTAACCTGCCTCGTTAATTACCCTAACCTGCAGTACCACGTTAATTATCCTAACCTGCAGTACCACGTTAATTACCCTAACCTGCAGTACCACGTTAATTATCCTAACCTGCCACGTTAATTATCCTAACCTGCAGTGCCACGTTAATTATCCTAACCTGCCACGTTAATTATCCTAACCTGCAGTACCACGTTAATTATCCTAACCTGCCACGTTAATTATCCTAACCTGCCACGTTAATTATCCCAACCTGCCACGTTAATTATCCCAACCTACCACGTTAATTACCCTAACCTGCCACGTTAATTATCCCAACCTGCCACGTTAATTATCCCAACCTACCACGTTAATTACCCTAACCTGCCACGTTAATTATCCCAACCTACCACGTTAATTACCCTAACCTGCCACGTTAATTATCCCAACCTGCCACGTTAATTATCCCAACCTGCCACGTTAATTATCCTAACCTGCAGTACCACGTTAATTACCCTAACCTGCAGTACCACGTTAATTATCCTAACCTGCAGTACCACGTTAATTACCCTAACCTGCAGTACCACGTTAATTACCCTAACCTGCAGTACCACGTTAATTATCCTAACCTGCAGTACCACGTTAATTACCCTACCCTGCAGTACCACGTTAATTACCCTAACCTGCAGTACCACGTTAATTACCCTAACCTGCAGTACCACGTTAATTATCCTAACCTGCAGTACCACGTTAATTATCCTAACCTGCAGTACCACGTTAATTACCCTAACCTGCAGTACCACGTTAATTATCCTAACCTGCCACGTTAATTATCCTAACCTGCAGTACCACGTTAATTATCCTAACCTGCAGTACCACGTTAATTATCCTAACCTGCAGTACCACGTAAATTATCCTAACCTGCAGTACCACGTAAATTATCCTAACCTGCAGTACCACGTTAATTATCCTAACCTGCCACGTTAATTACCCTAACCTGCCACGTTAATTACCCTAACCTGCCACGTTAATTACCCTAACCTGCAGTACCACGTTAATTACCCTAACCTGCAGTACCACGTTAATTACCCTAACCTGCAGTACCACGTTAATTACCCTAACCTGCAGTACCACGTTAATTACCCTAACCTGCAGTACCACGTTAATTACCCTAACCTGCAGTACCACGTTAATTACCCTAACTTGCAGTACCACGTTAATTATCCTAACCTGCAGTACCACGTTAATTACCCTAACCTGCAGTACCACGTTAATTACCCTAACTTGCAGTACCACGTTAATTATCCTAACCTGCAGTACCACGTTAATTATCCTAACCTGCAGTACCACGTTAATTACCCTAACCTGCAGTACCACGTTAATTATCCTAACCTGCAGTACCACGTTAATTACCCTAACCTGCAGTACCACGTTAATTATCCTAACCTGCAGTACCACGTTAATTACCCTAACCTGCAGTACCACGTTAATTATCCTAACCTGCAGTACCACGTTAATTATCCTAACCTGCAGTACCACGTTAATTACCCTAAACTGCCACGTTAATTACCCTAACCTGCAGTACCACGTTAATTACCCTAACCTGCAGTACCACGTTAATTATCCCAACCTGCAGTACCACGTTAATTATCCCAACCTGCAGTACCACGTTAATTATCCTAACCTGCAGTACCACGTTAATTACCCTAAACTGCCACGTTAATTATCCTAACCTGCCACGTTAATTACCCTAACCTGCAGTACCACGTTAATTACCCTAACCTGCAGTACCACGTTAATTATCCTAACCTGCAGTACCACGTTAATTTTCCTAACCTGCAGTACCACGTTAATTATCCTAACCTGCCACGTTAATTATCCTAACCTGCCACGTTAATTACCCTAACCTGCAGTACCATGTTAGTTATCCTAACCTGCCACGTTAATTATCCTAACCTGCAGTACCACGTTAATTATCCTAACCTGCCTCGTTAATTATCCTAACCTGCAGTACCACGTTAATTACCCTAACCTGCAGTACCACGTTAATTATCCTAACCTGCAGTACCATGTTAATTATCCTAACCTGCCACGTTAATTACCCTAACCTGCAGTACCACGTTAATTATCCTAACCTGCCACGTTAATTATCCTAACCTGCAGTACCACGTTAATTATCCTAACCTGCAGTACCACGTTAATTATCCTAACCTGCAGTACCACATTAATTACCCTAACCTGCCACGTTAATTATCCTAACCTGCAGTACCACATTAATTACCCTAACCTGCCACGTTAATTATCCTAACCTGCCTCGTTAATTACCCTAACCTGCAGTACCACGTTAATTATCCTAACCTGCAGTACCTCATTAATTATCCTAACCTGCAGTACCATGTTAATTATCCTAACCTGCCACGTTAATTATCCTAACCTGCAGTACCACGTTAATTATCCTAACCTGCAGTACCATGTTAATTATCCTAACCTGCCACGTTAATTATCCTAACCTGCAGTACCTTGTTAATTATCCTAACCTGCAGTTCCTCATTAATTATCCTACCCTGCAGTACCACGTTAATTATCCTAACCTGCAGTACCACGTTAATTACCCTAACCTGCAGTACCACGCTAATTATCCTAACCTGCAGTACCACGTTAATTATCCTAACCTGCAGTACCACGTTAATTATCCTAACCTGCAGTACCACGTTAATTACCCTAACCTGCAGTACCACGTTAATTATCCTAACCTGCCACGTTAATTATCCTAACCTGCCACGTTAATTACCCTAACCTGCAGTACCATGTTAATTATCCTAACCTGCCACGTTAATTATCCTAACCTGCAGTACCACGTTAATTATCCTAACCTGCCTCGTTAATTATCCTAACCTGCAGTACCACGTTAATTACCCTAACCTGCAGTACCACGTTAATTATCCTAACCTGCAGTACCATGTTAATTATCCTAACCTGCCACGTTAATTACCCTAACCTGCAGTACCACGTTAATTATCCTAACCTGCCACGTTAATTATCCTAACCTGCAGTACCACGTTAATTATCCTAACCTGCAGTACCATGTTAATTATCCTAACCTGCCACGTTAATTATCCTAACCTGCAGTACCACGTTAATTACCCTAACCTGCAGTACCACGTTAATTACCCTACACTGCAGTACCACGTTAATTACCCTAACCTGCAGTACCACGTTAATTACCCTAACCTGCAGTACCACGTTAATTACCCTAACCTGCAGTACCACGTTAATTACCCTAACCTGCAGTACCACGTTAATTACCCTAACCTGCAGTACCACGTTAATTACCCTAACCTGCAGTACCACGTTAATTATCCTAACCTGCAGTACCACGTTAATTACCCTAACCTGCAGTACCACGTTAATTACCCTAACCTGCAGTACCACGTTAATTACCCTAACCTGCCACGTTAATTACCCTAACCTGCCACGTTAATTACCCTAACCTGCCACGTTAATTATCCTAACCTGCAGTACCACGTTAATTATCCCAACCTGCAGTACCACGTTAATTATCCCAACCTGCAGTACCACGTTAATTATCCCAACCTGCAGTACCACGTTAATTATCCCAACCTGCAGTACCACGTTAATTATCCCAACCTGCAGTACCACGTTAATTATCCCAACCTGCAGTACCACGTTAATTATCCTAACCTGCAGTACCACGTTAATTATCCTAACCTGCCACGTTAATTACCCTAACCTGCAGTACCACGTTAATTACCCTAACCTGCAGTACCACGTTAATTACCCTAACCTGCAGTACCACGTTAATTATCCTAACCTGCAGTACCACGTTAATTATCCTAACCTGCCACGTTAATTACCCTAACCTGCAGTACCATGTTAATTATCCTAACCTGCCACGTTAATTATCCTAACCTGCAGTACCACGTTAATTATCCTAACCTGCCTCGTTAATTACCCTAACCTGCAGTACCACGTTAATTACCCTAACCTGCAGTACCACGTTAATTATCCTAACCTGCCACGTTAATTATCCTAACCTGCAGTACCACGTTAATTACCCTAACCTGCAGTACCACGTTAATTATCCTAACCTGCCACGTTAATTATCCTAACCTGCAGTACCACATTAATTACCCTAACCTGCCACGTTAATTATCCTAACCTGCCTCGTTAATTACCCTAACCTGCAGTACCACGTTAATTATCCTAACCTGCAGTACCACGTTAATTATCCTAACCTGCAGTACCATGTTAATTATCCTAACCTGCCACGTTAATTATCCTAACCTGCAGTACCTCATTAATTACCCTAACCTGCAGTACCATGTTAATTATCCTAACCTGCCACGTTAATTATCCTAACCTGCAGTACCTTGTTAATTATCCTAACCTGCAGTACCTCATTAATTATCCTACCCTGCAGTACCACGTTAATTATCCTAACCTGCAGTACCACGTTAATTACCCTAACCTGCAGTACCACGTTAATTATCCTAACCTGCAGTACCACGTTAATTATCCTAACCTGCAGTACCACGTTAATTATCCTAACCTGCAGTACCACGTTAATTATCCTAACCTGCAGTACCACGTTAATTATCCTAACCTGCAGTACAACGTTAATTACCCTAACCTGCAGTACCACGTTAATTATCCTAACCTGCAGTACCACGTTAATTACCCTAACCTGCAGTACCACGTTAATTACCCTAACCTGCAGTACCACGTTAATTACCCTAACCTGCAGTACCACGTTAATTATCCTAACCTGCAGTACCACGTTAATTACCCTAACCTGCAGTACCACGTTAATTATCCTAACCTGCCACGTTAATTATCCTAACCTGCAGTGCCACGTTAATTATCCTAACCTGCCACGTTAATTACCCTAACCTGCAGTACCACGTTAATTATCCTAACCTGCCACGTTAATTATCCTAACCTGCAGTGCCACGTTAATTATCCCAACCTGCCATGTTAATTATCCCAACCTACCACGTTAATTACCCTAACCTGCCACGTTAATTATCCTAACCTGCAGTGCCACGTTAATTATCCTAACCTGCCACGTTAATTATCCTAACCTGCAGTACCACGTTAATTATCCTAACCTGCCACGTTAATTATCCTAACCTGCCACGTTAATTATCCTAACCTGCAGTACCACGTTAATTACCCTAACCTGCAGTACCACGTTAATTATCCTAACCTGCAGTACCACGTTAATTATCCCAACCTGCCACGTTAATTATCCCAACCTGCCACGTTAATTATCCCAACCTGCCACGTTAATTATCCCAACCTGCCACGTTAATTACCCTAACCTGCAGTACCACGTTAATTACCCTAACCTGCAGTACCACGTTAATTATCCTAACCTGCAGTACCACGTTAATTACCCTAACCTGCAGTACCACGTTAATTACCCTACCCTGCAGTACCACGTTAATTACCCTAACCTGCAGTACCACGTTAATTACCCTAACCTGCAGTACCACGTTAATTATCCTAACCTGCAGTACCACGTTAATTATCCTAACCTGCAGTACCACGTTAATTACCCTAACCTGCAGTACCACGTTAATTACCCTAACCTGCCACGTTAATTACCCTAACCTGCAGTACCACGTTAATTACCCTAACCTGCAGTACCACGTTAATTACCCTAACCTGCAGTACCACGTTAATTACCCTAACCTGCAGTACCACGTTAATTACCCTAACCTGCAGTACCACGTTAATTACCCTAACCTGCAGTACCACGTTAATTATCCCAACCTGCAGTACCACGTTAATTACCCTAACCTGCAGTACCACGTTAATTACCCTAACTTGCAGTACCACGTTAATTATCCTAACCTGCAGTACCACGTTAATTACCCTAACCTGCAGTACCACGTTAATTACCCTAACCTGCAGTACCACGTTAATTATCCTAACCTGCAGTACCACGTTAATTATCCTAACCTGCAGTACCACGTTAATTATCCCAACCTGCAGTACCACGTTAATTATCCCAACCTGCAGTACCACGTTAATTATCCCAACCTGCAGTATCACGTTAATTATCCCAACCTGCAGTACCACGTTAATTATCCCAACCTGCAGTACCACGTTAATTACCCTAAACTGCCACGTTAATTATCCTAACCTGCCACGTTAATTACCCTAACCTGCAGTACCACGTTAATTATCCTAACCTGCCACGTTAATTATCCTAACCTGCAGTACCACGTTAATTACCCTAACCTGCAGTACCACGTTAATTACCCTAACCTGCAGTACCACGTTAATTATCCTAACCTGCCACGTTAATTATCCTAACCTGCCACGTTAATTACCCTAACCTGCAGTACCACGTTAATTATCCTAACCTGCCACGTTAATTATCCTAACCTGCAGTACAACGTTAATTACCCTAACCTGCAGTACCACGTTAATTATCCTAACCTGCAGTACCACGTTAATTACCCTAACCTGCAGTACCACGTTAATTACCCTAACCTGCAGTACCACGTTAATTACCCTAACCTGCAGTACCACGTTAATTATCCTAACCTGCAGTACCACGTTAATTACCCTAACCTGCAGTACCACGTTAATTATCCTAACCTGCCACGTTAATTATCCTAACCTGCAGTGCCACGTTAATTATCCTAACCTGCCACGTTAATTACCCTAACCTGCAGTACCACGTTAATTATCCTAACCTGCCACGTTAATTATCCTAACCTGCAGTGCCACGTTAATTATCCCAACCTGCCATGTTAATTATCCCAACCTACCACGTTAATTACCCTAACCTGCCACGTTAATTATCCTAACCTGCAGTGCCACGTTAATTATCCTAACCTGCCACGTTAATTATCCTAACCTGCAGTACCACGTTAATTATCCTAACCTGCCACGTTAATTATCCTAACCTGCCACGTTAATTATCCTAACCTGCAGTACCACGTTAATTACCCTAACCTGCAGTACCACGTTAATTATCCTAACCTGCAGTACCACGTTAATTATCCCAACCTGCCACGTTAATTATCCCAACCTGCCACGTTAATTATCCCAACCTGCCACGTTAATTATCCCAACCTGCCACGTTAATTACCCTAACCTGCAGTACCACGTTAATTACCCTAACCTGCAGTACCACGTTAATTATCCTAACCTGCAGTACCACGTTAATTACCCTAACCTGCAGTACCACGTTAATTACCCTACCCTGCAGTACCACGTTAATTACCCTAACCTGCAGTACCACGTTAATTACCCTAACCTGCAGTACCACGTTAATTATCCTAACCTGCAGTACCACGTTAATTATCCTAACCTGCAGTACCACGTTAATTACCCTAACCTGCAGTACCACGTTAATTACCCTAACCTGCCACGTTAATTACCCTAACCTGCAGTACCACGTTAATTACCCTAACCTGCAGTACCACGTTAATTACCCTAACCTGCAGTACCACGTTAATTACCCTAACCTGCAGTACCACGTTAATTACCCTAACCTGCAGTACCACGTTAATTACCCTAACCTGCAGTACCACGTTAATTATCCCAACCTGCAGTACCACGTTAATTACCCTAACCTGCAGTACCACGTTAATTACCCTAACTTGCAGTACCACGTTAATTATCCTAACCTGCAGTACCACGTTAATTACCCTAACCTGCAGTACCACGTTAATTACCCTAACCTGCAGTACCACGTTAATTATCCTAACCTGCAGTACCACGTTAATTATCCTAACCTGCAGTACCACGTTAATTATCCCAACCTGCAGTACCACGTTAATTATCCCAACCTGCAGTACCACGTTAATTATCCCAACCTGCAGTATCACGTTAATTATCCCAACCTGCAGTACCACGTTAATTATCCCAACCTGCAGTACCACGTTAATTACCCTAAACTGCCACGTTAATTATCCTAACCTGCCACGTTAATTACCCTAACCTGCAGTACCACGTTAATTATCCTAACCTGCCACGTTAATTATCCTAACCTGCAGTACCACGTTAATTACCCTAACCTGCAGTACCACGTTAATTACCCTAACCTGCAGTACCACGTTAATTATCCTAACCTGCCACGTTAATTATCCTAACCTGCCACGTTAATTACCCTAACCTGCAGTACCATGTTAATTATCCTAACCTGCCACGTTAATTATCCTAACCTGCAGTACCACGTTAATTATCCTAACCTGCCTCGTTAATTATCCTAACCTGCAGTACCACGTTAATTACCCTAACCTGCAGTACCACGTTAATTATCCTAACCTGCAGTACCATGTTAATTATCCTAACCTGCCACGTTAATTACCCTAACCTGCAGTACCACTTTAATTATCCTAACCTGCAGTACCACGTTAATTATCCTAACCTGCCACGTTAATTACCCTAACCTGCAGTACCACGTTAATTATCCTAACCTGCCACGTTAATTATCCTAACCTGCAGTACCACGTTAATTATCCTAACCTGCAGTACCACATTAATTACCCTAACCTGCCACGTTAATTATCCTAACCTGCAGTACCACATTAATTACCCTAACCTGCCACGTTAATTATCCTAACCTGCCTCGTTAATTACCCTAACCTGCAGTACCTCATTAATTATCCTAACCTGCAGTACCATGTTAATTATCCTAACCTGCCACGTTAATTATCCTAACCTGCAGTACCTCATTAATTATCCTACCCTGCAGTACCATGTTAATTATCCTAACCTGCAGTACCACGTTAATTACCCTAACCTGCAGTACCACGTTAATTATCCTAACCTGCAGTACCACGTTAATTATCCTAACCTGCAGTACCACGTTAATTACCCTAACCTGCAGTACCACGTTAATTACCCTAACCTGCAGTACCACGTTAATTACCCTAACCTGCAGTACCACGTTAATTACCCTAACCTGCAGTACCACGTTAATTATCCTAACCTGCCTCGTTAATTACCCTAACCTGCCATGTTAATTATCCTAACCTGCAGTACCACGTTAATTACCCTAACCTGCCTCGTTATTTACCCTAACCTGCAGTACCACGTTAATTACCCTAACCTGCAGTACCACGTTAATTACCCTAACCTGCAGTACCACGCTAATTATCCTAACCTGCCTCGTTAATTACCCTAACCTGCAGTACCACGTTAATTATCCTAACCTGCAGTACCACGTTAATTACCCTAACCTGCAGTACCACGTTAATTACCCTAACCTGCAGTACCACGTTAATTACCCTAACCTGCAGTACCACGTTAATTATCCTAACCTGCAGTACCACGTTAATTACCCTAACCTGCCTCGTTAATTACCCTAACCTGCAGTACCACGTTAATTATCCTAAGCTGCAGTACCACGTTAATTATCCTAACCTGCAGTACCACGTTAATTACCCTAACCTGCAGTACCACGTTAATTACCCTAACCTGCAGTACCACGTTAATTACCCTAACCTGCAGTACCACGTTAATTACCCTACCCTGCAGTACCACGTTAATTACCCTAACCTGCAGTACCACGTTAATTACCCTAACCTGCAGTACCACGTTAATTATCCTAACCTGCAGTACCACGTTAATTATCCTAACCTGCAGTACCACGTTAATTACCCTAACCTGCAGTACCACGTTAATTACCCTAACCTGCCACGTTAATTACCCTAACCTGCCACGTTAATTACCCTAACCTGCCACGTTAATTATCCTAACCTGCAGTACCACGTTAATTATCCCAACCTGCAGTACCACGTTAATTATCCCAACCTGCAGTACCACGTTAATTATCCCAACCTGCAGTACCACGTTAATTATCCCAACCTGCAGTACCACGTTAATTATCCTAACCTGCAGTACCACGTTAATTACCCTAAACTGCCACGTTAATTACCCTAACCTGCAGTACCACGTTAATTATCCTAACCTGCAGTACCACGTTAATTATCCTAACCTGCAGTACCACGTTAATTATCCTAACCTGCCACGTTAATTACCCTAACCTGCAGTACCATGTTAATTATCCTAACCTGCCACGTTAATTATCCTAACCTGCAGTACCACGTTAATTATCCTAACCTGCCTCGTTAATTATCCTAACCTGCAGTACCACGTTAATTACCCTAACCTGCAGTACCACGTTAATTATCCTAACCTGCAGTACCATGTTAATTATCCTAACCTGCCACGTTAATTACCCTAACCTGCAGTACCATGTTAATTATCCTAACCTGCCACGTTAATTATCCTAACCTGCAGTACCACGTTAATTATCCTAACCTGCCTCGTTAATTATCCTAACCTGCAGTACCACGTTAATTATCCTAACCTGCAGTACCACGTTAATTATCCTAACCTGCCACGTTAATTATCCTAACCTGCAGTACCACATTAATTACCCTAACCTGCCACGTTAATTATCCTAACCTGCCTCGTTAATTACCCTAACCTGCAGTACCACGTTAATTATCCTAACCTGCAGTACCACGTTAATTATCCTAACCTGCAGTACCATGTTAATTATCCTAACCTGCCACGTTAATTATCCTAACCTGCAGTACCTCATTAATTATCCTAACCTGCAGTACCATGTTAATTATCCTAACCTGCCACGTTAATTATCCTAACCTGCAGTACCTTGTTAATTATCCTAACCTGCAGTACCTCATTAATTATCCTACCCTGCAGTACCACGTTAATTATCCTAACCTGCAGTACCACGTTAATTACCCTAACCTGCAGTACCACGTTAATTATCCTAACCTGCAGTACCACGTTAATTATCCTAACCTGCAGTACCACGTTAATTATCCTAACCTGCAGTACCACGTTAATTACCCTAACCTGCAGTACCACGTTAATTACCCTAACCTGCAGTACCACGTTAATTACCCTAACCTGCAGTACCACGTTAATTATCCTACCCTGCAGTACCACGTTAATTATCCTAACCTGCAGTACCACGTTAATTATCCTAACCTGCAGTACCACGTTAATTACCCTAACCTGCAGTACCACGTTAATTACCCTAACCTGCAGTACCACGTTAATTACCCTAACCTGCCTCGTTATTTACCCTAACCTGCAGTACCACGTTAATTACCCTAACCTGCAGTACCACGTTAATTACCCTAACCTGCAGTACCACGTTAATTATCCTAACCTGCAGTACCACGTTAATTACCCTAACCTGCAGTACCACGCTAATTATCCTAACCTGCCTCGTTAATTACCCTAACCTGCAGTACCACGTTAATTATCCTAACCTGCAGTACCACGTTAATTACCCTAACCTGCCTCGTTAATTAACCTAACCTGCAGTACCACGTTAATTATCCTAACCTGCAGTACCACGTTAATTATCCTAACCTGCCACGTTAATTACCCTAACCTGCAGTACCATGTTAATTATCCTAACCTGCCACGTTAATTATCCTAACCTGCAGTACCACGTTAATTATCCTAACCTGCCTCGTTAATTATCCTAACCTGCAGTACCACGTTAATTACCCTAACCTGCAGTACCACGTTAATTATCCTAACCTGCAGTACCATGTTAATTATCCTAACCTGCAGTACCACGTTAATTATCCTAACCTGCCTCGTTAATTATCCTAACCTGCAGTACCACGTTAATGATCCTAACCTGCCACGTTAATTACCCTAACCTGCAGTACCACGTTAATTACCCTAACCTGCCTCGTTAATTATCCTAACCTGCAGTACCACGTTAATGATCCTAACCTGCCACGTTAATTACCCTAACCTGCAGTACCATGTTAATTATCCTAACCTGCCACGTTAATTATCCTAACCTGCAGTACCACGTTAATTACCCTAACCTGCCACGTTAATTACCCTAACCTGCAGTACCACTTTAATTATCCTAACCTGCAGTACCACGTTAATTATCCTAACCTGCCACGTTAATTATCCTAACCTGCAGTACCACGTTAATTATCCTAACCTGCAGTACCACATTAATTACCCTAACCTGCCACGTTAATTATCCTAACCTGCAGTACCACATTAATTACCCTAACCTGCAGTACCACATTAATTACCCTAACCTGCCACGTTAATTATCCTAACCTGCCTCGTTAATTACCCTAACCTGCAGTACCACGTTAATTACCCTAACCTGCAGTACCACGTTAATTATCCTAACCTGCAGTACCTCATTAATTATCCTAACCTGCAGTACCACGTTAATTATCCTAACCTGCAGTACCACGTTAATTACCCTAACCTGCAGTACCACGTTAATTATCCTAACCTGCAGTACCACGTTAATTATCCTAACCTGCAGTACCACGTTAATTATCCTAACCTGCAGTACCATGTTAATTATCCTAACCTGCCACGTTAATTATCCTAACCTGCAGTACCTTGTTAATTACCCTAACCTGCAGTACCTCATTAATTATCCTACCCTGCAGTACCACGTTAATTATCCTAACCTGCAGTACCACGTTAATTATCCTAACCTGCAGTACCACGTTAATTATCCTAACCTGCAGTACCACGTTAATTATCCTAACCTGCAGTACCACGTTAATTACCCTAACCTGCAGTACCACGTTAATTACCCTAACCTGCAGTACCACGTTAATTACCCTAACCTGCAGTACCACGTTAATTACCTAACCTGCAGTACCACGTTAATTATCCTAACCTGCCTCGTTAATTACCCTAACCTGCCAGTTAATTATCCTAACCTGCAGTACCACGTTAATTACCCTAACCTGCCTCCTTATTTACCCTAACCTGCAGTACCACGTTATTTACCCTAACCTGCAGTACCACGTTAATTACCCTAACCTGCAGTACCACGTTAATTATCCTAACCTGCAGTACCACGTTAATTACCCTAACCTGCCTCGTTAATTACCCTAACCTGCAGTACCACGTTAATTATCCTAACCTGCAGTACCACGTTAATTACCCTAACCTGCAGTACCACGTTAATTACCCTAACCTGCAGTACCACGTTAATTACCCTAACCTGCAGTACCACGTTAATTACCCTAACTTGCAGTACCACGTTAATTACCCTAACCTGCAGTACCACGTTAATTACCCTAACCTGCAGTACCACGTTAATTATCCTAACCTGCAGTACCACGTTAATTACCCTAACCTGCAGTACCACGTTAATTACCCTAACCTGCAGTACCATGTTAATTATCCTAACCTGCCACGTTAATTATCCTAACCTGCAGTACCACGTTAATTATCCTAACCTGCCTCGTTAATTATCCTAACCTGCAGTACCACTTTAATTACCCTAACCTGCAGTACCACGTTAATTACCCTAACTTGCAGTACCACGTTAATTATCCTAACCTGCAGTACCTTGTTAATTATCCTAACCTGCAGTACCTCATTAATTATCCTACCCTGCAGTACCACGTTAATTATCCTAACCTGCAGTACCACGTTAATTACCCTAACCTGCAGTACCACGTTAATTATCCTAACCTGCAGTACCACGTTAATTATCCTAACCTGCAGTACCACGTTAATTATCCTAACCTGCAGTACCACGTTAATTACCCTAACCTGCAGTACCACGTTAATTACCCTAACCTGCAGTACCACGTTAATTACCCTAACCTGCAGTACCACGTTAATTATCCTACCCTGCAGTACCACGTTAATTATCCTAACCTGCAGTACCACGTTAATTATCCTAACCTGCAGTACCACGTTAATTACCCTAACCTGCAGTACCACGTTAATTACCCTAACCTGCAGTACCACGTTAATTACCCTAACCTGCCTCGTTATTTACCCTAACCTGCAGTACCACGTTAATTACCCTAACCTGCAGTACCACGTTAATTACCCTAACCTGCAGTACCACGTTAATTATCCTAACCTGCAGTACCACGTTAATTACCCTAACCTGCAGTACCACGCTAATTATCCTAACCTGCCTCGTTAATTACCCTAACCTGCAGTACCACGTTAATTATCCTAACCTGCAGTACCACGTTAATTACCCTAACCTGCCTCGTTAATTAACCTAACCTGCAGTACCACGTTAATTATCCTAACCTGCAGTACCACGTTAATTATCCTAACCTGCCACGTTAATTACCCTAACCTGCAGTACCATGTTAATTATCCTAACCTGCCACGTTAATTATCCTAACCTGCAGTACCACGTTAATTATCCTAACCTGCCTCGTTAATTATCCTAACCTGCAGTACCACGTTAATTACCCTAACCTGCAGTACCACGTTAATTATCCTAACCTGCAGTACCATGTTAATTATCCTAACCTGCAGTACCACGTTAATTATCCTAACCTGCCTCGTTAATTATCCTAACCTGCAGTACCACGTTAATGATCCTAACCTGCCACGTTAATTACCCTAACCTGCAGTACCACGTTAATTACCCTAACCTGCCTCGTTAATTATCCTAACCTGCAGTACCACGTTAATGATCCTAACCTGCCACGTTAATTACCCTAACCTGCAGTACCATGTTAATTATCCTAACCTGCCACGTTAATTATCCTAACCTGCAGTACCACGTTAATTACCCTAACCTGCCACGTTAATTACCTAACCTGCAGTACCACTTTAATTATCCTAACCTGCAGTACCACGTTAATTATCCTAACCTGCCACGTTAATTATCCTAACCTGCAGTACCACGTTAATTATCCTAACCTGCAGTACCACATTAATTACCCTAACCTGCCACGTTAATTATCCTAACCTGCAGTACCACATTAATTACCCTAACCTGCAGTACCACATTAATTACCCTAACCTGCCACGTTAATTATCCTAACCTGCCTCGTTAATTACCCTAACCTGCAGTACCACGTTAATTACCCTAACCTGCAGTACCACGTTAATTATCCTAACCTGCAGTACCTCATTAATTATCCTAACCTGCAGTACCACGTTAATTATCCTAACCTGCAGTACCACGTTAATTACCCTAACCTGCAGTACCACGTTAATTATCCTAACCTGCAGTACCACGTTAATTATCCTAACCTGCAGTACCACGTTAATTATCCTAACCTGCAGTACCATGTTAATTATCCTAACCTGCCACGTTAATTATCCTAACCTGCAGTACCTTGTTAATTACCCTAACCTGCAGTACCTCATTAATTATCCTACCCTGCAGTACCACGTTAATTATCCTAACCTGCAGTACCACGTTAATTATCCTAACCTGCAGTACCACGTTAATTATCCTAACCTGCAGTACCACGTTAATTATCCTAACCTGCAGTACCACGTTAATTACCCTAACCTGCAGTACCACGTTAATTACCCTAACCTGCAGTACCACGTTAATTACCCTAACCTGCAGTACCACGTTAATTACCCTAACCTGCAGTACCACGTTAATTATCCTAACCTGCCTCGTTAATTACCCTAACCTGCCATGTTAATTATCCTAACCTGCAGTACCACGTTAATTACCCTAACCTGCCTCCTTATTTACCCTAACCTGCAGTACCACGTTATTTACCCTAACCTGCAGTACCACGTTAATTACCCTAACCTGCAGTACCACGTTAATTATCCTAACCTGCAGTACCACGTTAATTACCCTAACCTGCAGTACCACGTTAATTACCCTAACCTGCAGTACCACGTTAATTACCCTAACCTGCAGTACCACGTTAATTATCCTAACCTGCCTCGTTAATTACCCTAACCTGCCATGTTAATTATCCTAACCTGCAGTACCACGTTAATTACCCTAACCTGCCTCCTTATTTACCCTAACCTGCAGTACCACGTTATTTACCCTAACCTGCAGTACCACGTTAATTACCCTAACCTGCAGTACCACGTTAATTATCCTAACCTGCAGTACCACGTTAATTACCCTAACCTGCCTCGTTAATTACCCTAACCTGCAGTACCACGTTAATTATCCTAACCTGCAGTACCACGTTAATTACCCTAACCTGCAGTACCACGTTAATTACCCTAACCTGCAGTACCACGTTAATTACCCTAACCTGCAGTACCACGTTAATTACCCTAACTTGCAGTACCACGTTAATTACCCTAACCTGCAGTACCACGTTAATTACCCTAACCTGCAGTACCACGTTAATTATCCTAACCTGCAGTACCACGTTAATTACCCTAACCTGCAGTACCACGTTAATTACCCTAACCTGCAGTACCATGTTAATTATCCTAACCTGCCACGTTAATTATCCTAACCTGCAGTACCACGTTAATTATCCTAACCTGCCTCGTTAATTATCCTAACCTGCAGTACCACTTTAATTACCCTAACCTGCAGTACCACGTTAATTACCCTAACTTGCAGTACCACGTTAATTACCCTAACCTGCAGTACCACGTTAATTACCCTAACCTGCAGTACCACGTTAATTATCCTAACCTGCAGTACCACGTTAATTACCCTAACCTGCAGTACCACGTTAATTACCCTAACCTGCAGTACCATGTTAATTATCCTAACCTGCCACGTTAATTACCCTAACCTGCAGTACCACGTTAATTATCCTAACCTGCCACGTTAATTACCCTAACCTGCAGTACCATGTTAATTATCCTAACCTGCCTCGTTAATTATCCTAACCTGCAGTACCATGTTAATTATCCTAACCTGCCACGTTAATTACCCTAACCTGCAGTACCACTTTAATTATCCTAACCTGCAGTACCTTGTTAATTATCCTAACCTGCCACGTTAATTATCCTAACCTGCAGTACCACGTTAATTATCCTAACCTGCAGTACCACGTTAATTATCCTAACCTGCCACGTTAATTATCCTAACCTGCAGTACCACATTAATTACCCTAACCTGCCACGTTAATTATCCTAACCTGCCTCGTTAATTACCCTAACCTGCAGTACCACGTTAATTATCCTAACCTGCAGTACCTCATTAATTATCCTAACCTGCAGTACCATGTTAATTATCCTAACCTGCCACGTTAATTATCCTAACCTGCAGTACCACATTAATTACCCTAACCTGCCTCGTTAATTACCCTAACCTGCAGTACCACGTTAATTACCCTAACCTGCAGTACCTCATTAATTATCCTACCCTGCAGTACCACGTTAATTATCCTAACCTGCAGTACCACGTTAATTACCCTAACCTGCCTCGTTATTTACCCTAACCTGCAGTACCACGTTAATTATCCTAACCTGCAGTACCACGTTAATTATCCTAACCTGCAGTACCACGTTAATTATCCTAACCTGCAGTACCACGTTAATTACCCTAACCTGCAGTACCACGTTAATTACCCTAACCTGCAGTACCACGTTAATTACCCTAACCTGCAGTACCACGTTAATTACCCTAACCTGCAGTACCACGTTAATTACCCTAACCTGCAGTACCACGTTAATTATCCTAACCTGCCTCGTTAATTACCCTAACCTGCCTCGTTAATTACCCTAACCTGCCATGTTAATTATCCTAACCTGCAGTACCACGTTAATTACCCTAACCTGCCTCGTTATTTACCCTAACCTGCAGTACCACGTTAATTATCCTAACCTGCAGTACCACGTTAATTATCCTAACCTGCCTCGTTAATTACCCTAACCTGCCATGTTAATTATCCTAACCTGCAGTACCACGTTAATTACCCTAACCTGCCTCGTTAATTACCCTAACCTGCAGTACCATGTTAATTATCCTAACCTGCCACGTTAATTATCCTAACCTGCAGTACCACGTTAATTATCCTAACCTGCCTCGTTAATTATCCTAACCTGCAGTACCACGTTAATTACCCTAACCTGCAGTACCACGTTAATTATCCTAACCTGCAGTACCATGTTAATTATCCTAACCTGCAGTACCACGTTAATTACCCTAACCTGCAGTACCACGTTAATTACCCTAACCTGCAGTACCACGTTAATTACCCTAACCTGCAGTACCACGTTAATTACCCTAACCTGCAGTACCATGTTAATTATCCTAACCTGCCTTGTTAATTATCCTAACCTGCAGTACCTCATTAATTATCCTAACCTGCAGTACCACGTTAATTATCCTAACCTGCAGTACCACGCTAATTACCCTAACCTGCCACGTTAATTACCCTAACCTGCAGTACCACGTTAATTACCCTAACCTGCAGTGCCACGTTAATTACCCTAACCTGCAGTACCACGTTAATTACCCTAACCTGCCACGTTAATTATCCTAACCTGCAGTACCACGTTAATTATCCTAACCTGCAGTACCACGTTAATTATCCTAACCTGCCACGTTAATTATCCTACCCTGCTGGGGAAAGTCACTCCTGCTAGTGAGCACCAGCAGGCCGGCCCTGAGAGTAGTCTTGGTTTCCTCTAATGCGATACAGTGACTTTCTCCTGGTCGGGTCAAATATTCAGGAAAAACTCCTGGTACTTTTATTTGTTCCTATGGAGGTTTAGCTTTACCTTTCTGTCTCCCTCTCTTCCCCCTCTATCCCCCGTCTCCCCCCTCTATCCCCCGTCTCCCCCCTCTCTCTCCCGCCTCCTCCCTCCCCCCTCAGATTTTCCCTAGTTGGGAGCGTAACTTCACCTCTGAAGGCATCTGTTCCTGGATCTTTGAGCACCGCGAGACCGTCCTCCAATGGCTGGCGCCGACTGGTGCTAAGTCCCGCCTTCTGGAGCAGGAACTGACCAAAGGCCCTGCCCTCCTGCTCTTCCTGCCCCACAATCCCCTGGGGCCCGGCCCCGACCCGCTGCTGACGCAGGTGAGTCACCACGACAACAACGACGACCCTTACAACAACCACAACTACAATAAAATATAATAAATTTACTACAACATTTAATATTTTGATGTGATGAAGAATTAAACATGGCTCAAGAACATCATTGTGAATTGTTCTATCGAGATGAATGTAGTCAGATGGCTTCAGATCGCTGAAGATGAGAATGTCTAAATCTCTCAATTTTTATATCCACATTAATTGAACTCTTCCACCCCCTTCTAGATTGCAGACGTCGCGGTTCGCTACCATTCCTGTAGCGACTCCCCTCACCACCACCCCTCTGACCACTACTACTACAGTGGACCCTCCCAGCCCTTGTCCCCCCCTCTCTGCTGCCTCACAGTGGTTCTGCCCAGGCCACACCCCCTCCCAGGCTCCACCTCCAGGGTGTGTGAGCTTTGTCTCAACCAGTCCAATCCGGGTCGCTCTCCCCTCTGCACCTTCCCCTCCCAGACATCAGGTGGTGCTGCCGTGCTCCAGTCCTACATCAGACGATGCTGCCTACCTGTTGCTGCGACGGCGGTTGCCTGTAGTAACATCCTGAGTAGCTACAGCCCGTCGTCAGGTCGCTATAGTGCCTGTTGTAGAACTCTGGGACAGCTAGGGGTTTCCCTGCCCCCACAGCAGGGGCTAGGGCTAGACAACGAGGGGTTAGGGACACCCCCTCTCTCACCATCCTCTTCCCAGGACTCCTCCCAGGACTCCTCCCAGGACTCCTCCCCCTCCTCCCAGGACTCCTCCCCCTCCTCCCAGGACTCCTCCCCCTCCTCCCAGGACTCCTCCCAGGACTCCTCCCCGTCCTCCCAGGACCAGGAAGCAGGCGGGATTAAAGGGTTGAGGTGTCGGACAAATAAGACGCTCAGGTTCTACATCCTGGACTCCGCCCTCCACTGGCCTCTGGCGGTGCGTCTCGGGGCGCTAGGCAACAACGAGATGGGTGGCGGTGGCCTGGGGGAGTTAGGAAGGTTGCTAGGCAACGGGACCGGTGATGGCGCACAGTCGTTTGCGACCATCGTGAACCTGAAGGATGAGGTGCACTACGTTCTGGACCACAGAGGAACCGCTACTGTTACAGAGTCTCTGGGTAAGACTGGGGAGTTACTGGGTCAACTAGCTACTGTTACAGAGTCTCTGGGGAGTTACTGGGTCAACTAGCTACTGTTACAGAGTCTCTGGGGAGTTACTGGGTCAACTAGCTACTGTTACAGAGTCTCTGGGTAAGACTGGGGAGTTACTGGGTCAACTAGCTACTGTTACAGAGTCTCTGGGGAGTTACTGGGTCAACTAGCTACTGTTACAGAGTCTCTGGGGAGTTACTGGGTCAACTAGCTACTGTTACAGAGTCTCTGGGTAAGACTGGGGAGTTACTGGGTCAACTAGCTACTGTTACAGAGTCTCTGGGTAAGACTGGGGAGTTACTGGGTCAACTAGCTACTGTTAGAGTCTCTGGGTAAGACTGGGGAGTTACTGGGTCAACTAGCTACTGTTACAGAGTCTCTGGGGAGTTACTGGGTCAACTAGCTACTGTTACAGAGTCTCTGGGTAAGACTGGGGAGTTACTGGGTCAACTAGCTACTGTTACAGAGTCTCTGGGTAAGACTGGGGAGTTACTGGGTCAACTAGCTACTGTTAGAGTCTCTGGGTAAGACTGGGGAGTTACTGGGTCAACTAACTGCTGTTACAGAGTCTCTGGGGAGTTACTGGGTCAACTAGCTACTGTTACAGAGTCTTTGGGTAAGACTGGGGAGCTACTGGGTCAACTAACTACTGTTACAGAGTCTCTGGGTAAGACTGGGGAGCTACTGGGTCAACTAGCTACTGTTACAGAGTCTCTGGGGAGTTACTGGGTCAACTAGCTACTGTTACAGAGTCTCTGGGGAGTTACTGGGTCAACTAGCTACTGTTACAGAGTCTCTGGGGAGTTACTGGGTCAACTAGCTACTGTTACAGAGTCTCTGGGGAGTTACTGGGTCAACTAGCTACTGTTACAGAGTCTCTGGGTAAGACTGGGGAGTTACTGGGTCAACTAGCTACTGTTACAGAGTCTCTGGGGAGTTACTGGGTCAACTAGCTACTGTTACAGAGTCTCTGGGTAAGACTGGGGAGTTACTGGGTCAACTAGCTACTGTTACAGAGTCTCTGGGTAAGACTGGGGAGTTACTGGGTCAACTAGCTACTGTTACAGAGTCTCTGGGGAGTTACTGGGTCAACTAGCTACTGTTACAGAGTCTCTGGGTAAGACTGGGGAGTTACTGGGTCAACTAGCTACTGTTACAGAGTCTCTGGGTAAGACTGGGGAGTTACTGGGTCAACTAGCTACTGTTAGAGTCTCTGGGTAAGACTGGGGAGTTACTGGGTCAACTAACTGCTGTTACAGAGTCTCTGGGGAGTTACTGGGTCAACTAGCTACTGTTACAGAGTCTTTGGGTAAGACTGGGGAGCTACTGGGTCAACTAGCTACTGTTACAGAGGCTCTGGGTAAGACTGGGGAGCTACTGGGTCAACTAACTGCTGTTACAGAGTCTCTGGGTAAGACTGGGGTGCTACTGGGTCAACTAGCTACTGTTACAGAGTCTCTGGGTAAGACTGGGGAGTTACTGGGTCAACAAACTGCTGTTACAGAGTCTCTGGGGAGTTACTGGGTCAACTAGCTACTGTTACAGAGTCTCTGGGTAAGACTGGGGAGTTACTGGGTCAACTAGCTACTGTTACAGAGTCTCTGGGTAAGACTGGGGAGCTACTGGGTCAACTAGCTACTGTTACAGAGTCTCTGGGTAAGACTGGGGAGTTACTGGGTCAACTAACTGCTGTTACAGAGTCTCTGGGGAGTTACTGGGTCAACTAACTGCTGTTACAGAGTCTCTGGGTAAGACCAGGGAGCTACTGGGTCAACTCTCTACTGTTACAGAGTCTCTGGGGAGTTACTAGGTCAACTAGCTACTGTTACAGAGTCTCTGGGTAAGACTGGGGAGTTACTGGGTCAACTAGCTACTGTTACAGAGTCTCTGGGTAAGACTGGGGAGTTACTGGGTCAACTAGCTACTGTTACAGAGTCTCTGGGTAAGACTGGGGAGCTACTGGGTCAACTAGCTACTGTTACAGAGTCTCTGGGTAAGACTGGGGAGTTACTGGGTCAACTAGCTACTGTTACAGAGTCTCTGGGGAGTTACTGGGTCAACTAGCTACTGTTACAGAGTCTCTGGGTAAGACTGGGGAGTTACTGGGTCAACTAGCTACTGTTACAGAGTCTCTGGGTAAGACTGGGGAGTTACTGGGTCAACTAGCTACTGTTAGAGTCTCTGGGTAAGACTGGGGAGTTACTGGGTCAACTAACTGCTGTTACAGAGTCTCTGGGGAGTTACTGGGTCAACTAGCTACTGTTACAGAGTCTTTGGGTAAGACTGGGGAGCTACTGGGTCAACTAGCTACTGTTACAGAGTCTCTGGGTAAGACTGGGGAGCTACTGGGTCAACTAACTGCTGTTACAGAGTCTCTGGGTAAGACTGGGGTGCTACTGGGTCAACTAGCTACTGTTACAGAGTCTCTGGGTAAGACTGGGGAGTTACTGGGTCAACTAACTGCTGTTACAGAGTCTCTGGGGAGTTACTGGGTCAACTAGCTACTGTTACAGAGTCTCTGGGTAAGACTGGGGAGTTACTGGGTCAACTAGCTACTGTTACAGAGTCTCTGGGTAAGACTGGGGAGCTACTGGGTCAACTAGCTACTGTTACAGAGTCTCTGGGTAAGACTGGGGAGTTACTGGGTCAACTAACTGCTGTTACAGAGTCTCTGGGGAGTTACTGGGTCAACTAGCTACTGTTACAGAGTCTCTGGGTAAGACTGGGGAGTTACTGGGTCAACTAACTGCTGTTACAGAGTCTCTGGGGAGTTACTGGGTCAACTAACTGCTGTTACAGAGTCTCTGGGTAAGACCGGGGAGCTACTGGGTCAACTCGCTACTGTTACAGAGTCTCTGGGGAGTTACTAGGTCAACTAGCTACTGTTACAGAGTCTCTGGGTAAGACTGGGGAGTTACTGGGTCAACTAGCTACTGTTACAGAGTCTCTGGGTAAGACTGGGGAGTTACTGGGTCAACTAGCTACTGTTACAGAGTCTCTGGGTAAGACTGGGGAGCTACTGGGTCAACTAACTGCTGTTACAGAGTCTCTGGGGAGTTACTGGGTCAACTAGCTACTGTTACAGAGTCTCTGGGTAAGACTGGGGAGTTACTGGGTCAACTAACTGCTGTTACAGAGTCTCTGGGGAGTTACTGGGTCAACTAACTGCTGTTACAGAGTCTCTGGGTAAGACCGGGGAGCTACTGGGTCAACTCGCTACTGTTACAGAGTCTCTGGGGAGTTACTAGGTCAACTAGCTACTGTTACAGAGTCTCTGGGTAAGACTGGGGAGTTACTGGGTCAACTAGCTACTGTTACAGAGTCTCTGGGTAAGACTGGGGAGTTACTGGGTCAACTAGCTACTGTTACAGAGTCTCTGGGTAAGACTGGGGAGCTACTGGGTCAACTAGCTACTGTTACAGAGTCTCTGGGTAAGACTGGGGAGTTACTGGGTCAACTAGCTACTGTTACAGAGTCTCTGGGTAAAACTGGGGAGTTACTGGGTCAACTAGCTACTGTTACAGAGTCTCTGGGTAAGACTGGGGAGTTACTGGGTCAACTAGCTACTGTTAGAGTCTCTGGGTAAGACTGGGGAGTTACTGGGTCAACTAGCTACTGTTACAGAGTCTCTGGGGAGTTACTGGGTCAACTCGCTACTGTTACAGAGTCTCTGGGGAGATACTGGGTCAACTAACTGCTGTTACAGAGTCTCTGGGTAAGACTGGGGAGTTACTGGGTCAACTAGCTACTGTTACAGAGTCTCTGGGTAAAACTGGGGAGTTACTGGGTCAACTAGCTACTGTTACAGAGTCTCTGGGTAAGACCGGGAGTTATTGGGTCAACTAGCTACTGTTAGTCTCTGGGTAAGACTGGGGAGTTACTGGGTCAACTCGCTACTGTTACAGAGTCTCTGGGTAAGACTGGGGAGTTACTGGGTCAACTCGCTACTGTTACAGAGTCTCTGGGTAAGACTGGGGAGTTATTGGGTCAACTAGCTACTGTTACAGAGTCTCTGGGTAAGACTGGGGAGTTACTGGGTCAACTCGCTTCTGTTACAGAGTCTCTGGGTAAGACTGGGGAGCTACTGGGTCAACTAGCTACTGTTACAGAGTCTCTGGGTAAGACTGGGGAGTTACTAGGTCAACTAGCTACTGTTACAGAGTCTCTGGGTAAGACTGGGGAGTTACTGGGTCAACTAGCTACTGTTACAGAGTCTCTGGGGAGTTACTGGGTCAACTACCTACTGTTACAGAGTCTCTGGGTAAGACTGGGGAGCTACTGGGTCAACTAACTACTGTTACAGAGTCTCTGGGTAAGACTGGGGAAACTAGCTACTGTTACAGAGTCTCTGGGTAAGACTGGGGAGCTACTGGGTCAACTAACTGCTGTTACAGAGTCTCTGGGTAAGACTGGGGTGCTACTGGGTCAACTAGCTACTGTTACAGAGTCTCTGGGGAGTTACTGGGTCAACTAGCTACTGTTACAGAGTCTCTGGGTAAGACTGGGGAGTTACTGGGTCAACTAGCTTCTGTTACAGAGTCTCTGGGGAGTTACTGGGTCAACTAGCTACTGTTACAGAGTCTCTGGGTAAGACTGGGGAGTTACTGGGTCAACTAGCTACTGTTACAGAGTCTCTGGGGAGTTACTGGGTCAACTAGCTACTGTTACAGAGTCACTGGGGAGTTATTGGGTCAACTAGCTACTGTTACAGAGTCTCTGGGGAGTTATTGGGTCAACTAGCTACTGTTACAGAGTCTCTGGGGAGTTACTGGGTCAACTAGCTACTGTTACAGAGTCTCTGGGGAGTTACTGGGTCAACTAGCTACTGTTACAGAGTCTCTGGGTAAGACTGGGGAGTTACTGGGTCAACTAGCTACTGTTACAGAGTCTCTGGGTAAGACTGGGGAGTTACTGGGTCAACTAGCTACTGTTAGAGTCTCTGGGTAAGACTGGGGAGTTACTGGGTCAACTAACTGCTGTTACAGAGTCTCTGGGGAGTTACTGGGTCAACTAGCTACTGTTACAGAGTCTTTGGGTAAGACTGGGGAGCTACTGGGTCAACTAGCTACTGTTACAGAGTCTCTGGGTAAGACTGGGGAGCTACTGGGTCAACTAACTGCTGTTACAGAGTCTCTGGGTAAGACTGGGGTGCTACTGGGTCAACTAGCTACTGTTACAGAGTCTCTGGGTAAGACTGGGGAGTTACTGGGTCAACTAACTGCTGTTACAGAGTCTCTGGGGAGTTACTGGGTCAACTAGCTACTGTTACAGAGTCTCTGGGTAAGACTGGGGAGTTACTGGGTCAACTAGCTACTGTTACAGAGTCTCTGGGTAAGACTGGGGAGCTACTGGGTCAACTAGCTACTGTTACAGAGTCTCTGGGTAAGACTGGGGAGTTACTGGGTCAACTAACTGCTGTTACAGAGTCTCTGGGGAGTTACTGGGTCAACTAGCTACTGTTACAGAGTCTCTGGGTAAGACTGGGGAGTTACTGGGTCAACTAACTGCTGTTACAGAGTCTCTGGGGAGTTACTGGGTCAACTAACTGCTGTTACAGAGTCTCTGGGTAAGACCGGGGAGCTACTGGGTCAACTCGCTACTGTTACAGAGTCTCTGGGGAGTTACTAGGTCAACTAGCTACTGTTACAGAGTCTCTGGGTAAGACTGGGGAGTTACTGGGTCAACTAGCTACTGTTACAGAGTCTCTGGGTAAGACTGGGGAGTTACTGGGTCAACTAGCTACTGTTACAGAGTCTCTGGGTAAGACTGGGGAGCTACTGGGTCAACTAACTGCTGTTACAGAGTCTCTGGGGAGTTACTGGGTCAACTAGCTACTGTTACAGAGTCTCTGGGTAAGACTGGGGAGTTACTGGGTCAACTAACTGCTGTTACAGAGTCTCTGGGGAGTTACTGGGTCAACTAACTGCTGTTACAGAGTCTCTGGGTAAGACCGGGGAGCTACTGGGTCAACTCGCTACTGTTACAGAGTCTCTGGGGAGTTACTAGGTCAACTAGCTACTGTTACAGAGTCTCTGGGTAAGACTGGGGAGTTACTGGGTCAACTAGCTACTGTTACAGAGTCTCTGGGTAAGACTGGGGAGTTACTGGGTCAACTAGCTACTGTTACAGAGTCTCTGGGTAAGACTGGGGAGCTACTGGGTCAACTAGCTACTGTTACAGAGTCTCTGGGTAAGACTGGGGAGTTACTGGGTCAACTAGCTACTGTTACAGAGTCTCTGGGTAAAACTGGGGAGTTACTGGGTCAACTAGCTACTGTTACAGAGTCTCTGGGTAAGACTGGGGAGTTACTGGGTCAACTAGCTACTGTTAGAGTCTCTGGGTAAGACTGGGGAGTTACTGGGTCAACTAGCTACTGTTACAGAGTCTCTGGGGAGTTACTGGGTCAACTCGCTACTGTTACAGAGTCTCTGGGGAGATACTGGGTCAACTAACTGCTGTTACAGAGTCTCTGGGTAAGACTGGGGAGTTACTGGGTCAACTAGCTACTGTTACAGAGTCTCTGGGTAAAACTGGGGAGTTACTGGGTCAACTAGCTACTGTTACAGAGTCTCTGGGTAAGACCGGGGAGTTATTGGGTCAACTAGCTACTGTTAGTCTCTGGGTAAGACTGGGGAGTTACTGGGTCAACTCGCTACTGTTACAGAGTCTCTGGGTAAGACTGGGGAGTTACTGGGTCAACTCGCTACTGTTACAGAGTCTCTGGGTAAGACTGGGGAGTTATTGGGTCAACTAGCTACTGTTACAGAGTCTCTGGGTAAGACTGGGGAGTTACTGGGTCAACTCGCTTCTGTTACAGAGTCTCTGGGTAAGACTGGGGAGCTACTGGGTCAACTAGCTACTGTTACAGAGTCTCTGGGTAAGACTGGGGAGTTACTAGGTCAACTAGCTACTGTTACAGAGTCTCTGGGTAAGACTGGGGAGTTACTGGGTCAACTAGCTACTGTTACAGAGTCTCTGGGGAGTTACTGGGTCAACTACCTACTGTTACAGAGTCTCTGGGTAAGACTGGGGAGCTACTGGGTCAACTAACTACTGTTACAGAGTCTCTGGGTAAGACTGGGGAAACTAGCTACTGTTACAGAGTCTCTGGGTAAGACTGGGGAGCTACTGGGTCAACTAACTGCTGTTACAGAGTCTCTGGGTAAGACTGGGGTGCTACTGGGTCAACTAGCTACTGTTACAGAGTCTCTGGGGAGTTACTGGGTCAACTAGCTACTGTTACAGAGTCTCTGGGTAAGACTGGGGAGTTACTGGGTCAACTAGCTTCTGTTACAGAGTCTCTGGGGAGTTACTGGGTCAACTAGCTACTGTTACAGAGTCTCTGGGTAAGACTGGGGAGTTACTGGGTCAACTAGCTACTGTTACAGAGTCTCTGGGGAGTTACTGGGTCAACTAGCTACTGTTACAGAGTCACTGGGGAGTTATTGGGTCAACTAGCTACTGTTACAGAGTCTCTGGGGAGTTATTGGGTCAACTAGCTACTGTTACAGAGTCTCTGGGGAGTTACTGGGTCAACTAGCTACTGTTACAGAGTCACTGTCTACTTGGAAACAGACCTGGGTTTAAATACCATTTGAAATCATTTAAAATTCTGCAGCTGTGCTTGATTGGGGCGGCAGGGTAGCCTAGTGGTTAGAGCGTTGGACTAGTAACCGGAAGGTTGTGAGTTCAAACCCCCGAGCTGACAAGGTACAAATCTGTCGTTCTGCCCCTGAACAGGCAGTTAACCCACTGTTCCTAGGCCGTCATTGAAAATAAGAATGTGTTCTTAACTGACTTGCCTGGTTAAATAAAGGTAAAATGAAAAATTGAGCTTGCCTGGCTTAATGGACCAATACAAAGTCCTGAAGCGGCTAACCCCACCCATCTGGCACTCCAGGCAGGCTAAAGCAAAGTGTTTGGAAGATTCGTAATAGTATTAGAACCCAGGTCAGGTCGAGGGAAAGTAGACCGCTTTACCCATGTGTGTGTCGTCTTGCCCCTCCAGAGTTGTTCATCAGGAACTTTAGCGCCTCCCACAGCCCACTGCAGAGACGCCTGGTGGGGAGGAGAGAGGAGGAGGAGAGGCCCCAGAAGAGACCCCTCATCTCAGAGCTGACCACCACCTCTTTCCTTACTGCTGTCATGGATCCTCACAGGGTGGGTGAGAGAGAGGAGGCATCCAGGGAGATGGAGTAGAAAGGAGAGAGGAATGAGGGAGGAGCAGGGAGGGAGGTGAGAGAGGAGTAGGAGAGGCCCCAGAAGAGACCCCTCATCTCAGAGCTGACCACCACCTCTTTCCTTAGTGCTGTCATGGATCCTCACAGGGTGGGTGAGAGAGAGGAGGCATCCAGGGAGATGGAGTAGAAAGGAGAGAGGAATGAGGGGAGAGGGAGGAGCAGGGAGGGAGGTGAGAGAGGAGGAGGAGAGGCCCCAGAAGAGACCCCTCATCTCAGAGCTGACCACCACCTCTTTCCTTAGTGCTGTCATGGATCCTCACAGGTGAGGGAGTAGAAAGGAGAGAGAAAGGGGAGAGGGAGGAGGGAGGAGCAGGGAGGGAGGAGAGAGAGGAGGCAGCCAGGGAGAAGGAGTAGAAGGGAGGAGTGGAGAGGGAGGGAGAGAGAGAGGAGGAGCAGGAGAGGGAGGGGTGGTCCTCACCTCCACCTCACACTGATTTAACATTATAATAACTGTGTGGTTTGATTTGACAGACCTTTAAAGACACGTCCTAGTTCAGTTCAGACTGGTTTCTGGTTTCTAGGATGGACAAGGGTTATGGCTATAAAATGTCTTTTCTTGATGAATGTGATACATGACTCTTTGACTTATTGTGTCCTCCAGGATGTGGTGCTGTTCTACTACAGTCAGTGGTGTGGCTACTGCTCCGTTCTAAACCACGTCATCATCCAGCTGGCTAGAATGTTCCGTGGAAACAGCACCGTCACCATCGCCAGGTAGGGCTGACTGGCTGGCATCTTGGGTGGCTGACTGACTGGCTGGCTGGCTGGTTGGCTGACTGGCTGGCTGGTTGGCAGCTTGGGTGGCTGACTGACTTGTTGGCTGACTGACTTGCTGGCTGACTGGCTGGCTGGCTGGCTGGCTGACTGACTGACTGGCTCGCTGGCTGACTGACTGGCTCGCTGGTTGGCTGACTGACTGGCTCGCTGGTTGGCTGGCTGACTGACTGGCTCGCTGGTTGGCTGACTGGCTGGCTGACTGGCTGGTTGGCTGGCTGACTGACTGGCTAGCTGGCTGGCTGACTGACTGGCTGGCTGGCTCGCTGACTGACTGGCTGGCTAGCTAGCTGGCTGGCTGGTTGGCTGACTGGCTGGTTGACTGGCTTGCTGACTGACTGGCTGGCTGGTTGGGGGGGTTGTTTCTATTTTGTGACGTAGTGCTGAATTGGGTTGAATTTTATTACGCTTTTTTACATTCCATTGATATTCAACTGTTTCCAGTTAAACTTCCTGTAGTAACAGGATGTGACGTCATACTGTCTCTGTGTGTAGGGTGAACGTGGCGCGTAACGACCTGCCGTGGGAGTTCATGGTGGATCACTTCCCCTCTGTCCTCCTCTTCCCCAGACACAGGTAAGACAGAACACACACCTGTCCTCCTCTTCCCCAGACACAGGTAAGACAGAACACACACCTGTCCTCCTCTTCCCCAGACACAGGTAAGACAGAACACACACCTGTCCTCCTCTTCCCCAGACACAGGTAAGACAGAACACACACCTGTCCTCCTCTTCCCCAGACACAGGTAAGACAGAACACACACCTGTCCTCCTCTTCCCCAGACACAGGTAAGACAGAACACACACCTGTCCTCCTCTTCCCCAGACACAGGTAAGACAGAACACACACCTGTCCTCCTCTTCCCCAGACACAGGTAAGACAGAACACACACCTGTCCTCCTCTTCCCCAGACACAGGTAAGACAGAACACACACCTGTCCTCCTCTTCCTCAGACACAGGTAAGACAGAACACACACCTGTCCTCCTCTTCCTCAGACACAGGTAAGACAGAACACACACCTGTCCTCCTCTTCCTCAGACACAGGTAAGACAGAACACACACCTGTCCTCCTCTTCCTCAGACACAGGTAAGACAGAACACACACCTGTCCTCCTCTTCCCCAGACACAGGTAAGACAGAACACACACCTGTCCTCCTCTTCCCCAGACACAGGTAAGACAGAACACACACCTGTCCTCCTCTTCCCCAGACACAGGTAAGACAGAACACACACCTGTCCTCCTCTTCCCCAGACACAGGTAAGACAGAACACACACCTGTCCTCCTCTTCCTCAGACACAGGTAAGACAGAACACACACCTGTCCTCCTCTTCCTCAGACACAGGTAAGACAGAACACACACCTGTCCTCCTCTTCCTCAGACACAGGTAAGACAGAACACACACCTGTCCTCCTCTTCCCCAGACACAGGTAAGACAGAACACACACCTGTCCTCCTCTTCCCCAGACACAGGTAAGACAGAACACACACCTGTCCTCCTCTTCCCCAGACACAGGTAAGACAGAACACACACCTGTCCTCCTCTTCCCCAGACACAGGTAAGACAGAACACACACCTGTCCTCCTCTTCCCCAGACACAGGTAAGACAGAACACACACCTGTCCTCCTCTTCCCCAGACACAGGTAAGACAGAACACACACCTGTCCTCCTCTTCCCCAGACACAGGTAAGACAGAACACACACCTGTCCTCCTCTTCCCCAGACACAGGTAAGACAGAACACACACCTGTCCTCCTCTTCCTCAGACACAGGTAAGACAGAACACACACCTGTCCTCCTCTTCCTCAGACACAGGTAAGACAGAACACACACCTGTCCTCCTCTTCCCCAGACACAGGTAAGACAGGACACACACCTGTATGTACATGACCTGCTTAGACTGTTGTTGAACACACTGTTTTCTGTGTACTGAACAAGACCTGTTGTCGAACACACTGTTCTCTGTGTACTGAACAAGACCTGTTGTCGAACACACTGTTCTCTGTGTACTGAACAAGACCTGTTGTCTATGATTCACTAATATGAAAGATTTCCCACAGCCTCTCATGCCTCATTTAGTCAGACTAACTAGTCTAATGTCACTTCCTGACTATCTTCGTCTCTTAGGAAACACATGTCCGTCAAGTTCCCGGAGGACACGCCCATCACTCTCCCCACCCTATTACGCTTCATCCTGAAGCACTCCGACTCCGCCCACCAGCCAATGAAAGCAGACGGATCCGACCCTCACCCTCACGTTCTCCTCAAGGCGGAGTTCCGCGCTCTACAAGGAGAAGTCCAGACGTTACATCTGGCACGCCAGCGCCTCTCCAACCAACTGGCCCAGCTGTGGCGAGACAACCGGCGGTTATCCTTCAACGCCGTGGCCCTGGAGACCCACAATGCACTGCTGCAGTCCCAGAATGGCGAGCTGCAGCGCGAGAGGCTGAGCCTGGTGGAGCAGCACAAGGAGAAGAGTCGTCAGTTTGGGGAGGCGGTCAGGAGACTACAGGAACTAGCGGACGCGTCAGAGAACCTTCTCACTGAGAATACACTGCTGAGGGTTTTACTGGGAGCTCTGAGAGCCAGGGAGCCAGAGACAGGGGAGGAGGAGGAGGGGGAGGAGGAGACAGGGGAGGAGGAGACAGGGGAGGAGGAGGAGGAGACAGGGGAGGAGAGGAGTTATATGGCCTCTTGACAGGGGAGGAGAATACCCTGCTGAGGGTTTTACTGGGAGCCCTGAGAGACAGGGGAGGAGGATGAGGAGGAGACATGGAGGAGACAAGGAGGAGTAGGAGACAAGGAGGAGACATGGAGGAGGAGGAGACAAGGAGGAGACATGGAGGAGGAGGAGACAAGGAGGAGGAGACAGGGGAGGAGGAGGAGACATGGAGGAGACATGGAGGAGGAGTTAATGGCCTCTTGATGAAGGGGCATGTCATGCCAAGTAATGCTGGTAGAATGGAAACAGCTGATGAATCACAGCCTCTTGACACCCCCCCCCCCCACCTAGAAGAAAGAGGAGGTACTAGGGGGGGCCCTGACAGATGGCGGGAGGAGGGAGACCAGAGGAATCACAGCTTCATAATGCTCTCCTAGTGGAAGGAGGGAACAAGACATGGACACAGCAGCTTTATAACCATGTGGCGTAGGATGTCCTCTGGACAGAGGAGGAGACGGGGAAGACAGGAGATGATGCCACAGAGAATGCAGAGGGACAAAATAACTGTAAAATGTCCTGTTGATGACGTCTCTAAGCTTCGGACTTTAGAATGTGTGTAACACTCTAGAATCATAATGCCAACTCTAGAATCCATGAGGGGCTAGTGGTCCGGGAGAAGGTTCTACCCAGTGAGGTCAGAGAGGAGCGACCGGCCCCGTCACAGAGAGACCCAAATACAGGTCAAATGGGCGGTCGGTGACATGGAACGACAAGAAATGGAATAAGCCCAATGGGCCGATGAACACTAGAAATGTGCCTCAAATGGCACCCTATTCTCTATGCAGTGTGAGTCTAGCTAATAGGGGTTTCATTTGGGACATATACCCTAGGTGAGTTTAGTAGTGAGAAGCGATCTTCTGAAGCCTGGTTTTTGGTTGTGTTTTTTTTATTTTTCCAAGGAGCACCAAGTGATTTCTCCATAGAGAATGTGTATTTTGTTTTTGTTTCTTTTTGTTAAATTAATCTATTTTTACAAGAATCGCTAAAAATGTCTTTCTATGTAACGTTAATTCAGGTATAGAGAAGATGCAGCTGTTTTACATGTGAAATATTGAACAGATTTTTACTGATTAAAATGTTTTAATTTAATCAACCGCGTTGTGGATTTATTGTTTTCTTCAGACTCGCTCACAGTTAGAATCGAGATGCATTGGGCCTTAACCTGACGGCCAATAGGATAGCCGGTTGCACCTCGACAGCCAATAGGATTGCTGGTTGCAACTCGACAGCCAATAGGATTGCCGGTTGCACCTTGACAGCCAATAGGATAGCCGGTTGCACCTCGACAGCCAATAGGATTGCCGGTTGCACCTCGACAGCCAATAGGATTGCTGGTTGCATCTCGTCTGACGTTGGTTGAGCACTTTCTTCTTCGCAACCTTCTTCAGTATGTCAGTTATTTTCCTGCATATTGTCTGCTTAAAGAATCCCTTGTATCTGAATAGAACCGTGTCAATATGGACAGTAGAGGGCCCCACATGTCTGTGAAATCAGTTTGCCAGTGATACACCATAAATAAATACACACACACACACATACATACAATCATTGGCGCATAAAATATGCTGAGGAAGGATAATGTTTCATTAGATGATTGGTACATGACTTCCTCAGGGTGGATAATGCTTCATTAGATGACTGGGCACATGACTTCCTCAGGGTGGATAATGCTTCATTAGATGACTGGGCACATGACTTCCTCAGGGTGGATAATGCTTCATTAGATGATTGGTACATGACTTCCTCAGGGTGGATAATGCTGCATTAGATGACTGGGTACATGACTTCCTCAGGGTGGATAATGCTGCATTAGATGACTGGGTACATGACTTCCTCAGGGTGGATAATGCTTCATTAGATGACTGGGCACATGACTTCCTCAGGGTGGATAATGCTTCATTAGATGACTGGGCACATGACTTCCTCAGGGTGGATAATGCTTCATTAGATGACTGGGCACATGACTTCCTCAGGGTGGATAATGCTTCATTAGATGATTGGTACATGACTTCCTCAGGGTGGATAATGCTGCATTAGATGACTGGGTACATGACTTCCTCAGGGTGGATAATGCTGCATTAGATGACTGGGTACATGACTTCCTCAGGGTGGATAATGCTTCATTAGATGACTGGGCACATGACTTCCTCAGGGTGGATAATGCTTCATTAGATGACTGGGCACATGACTTCCTCAGGGTGGATAATGCTTCATTAGATGACTGGGTGCATGACTTCCTCAGGGTGGATGTTTCATTAGATGATTGGCACATGACTTCCTCAGGGTGGATAATGCTTCATTAGATGACTGGGCACATGACTTCCTCAGGGTGGATAATGCTTCATTAGATGACTGGGCACATGACTTCCTCAGGGTGGATAATGCTTCATTAAATGACTGGGTACATGACTTCCTCAGGGTGGATAATATTTCATTAGATGACTGGGCACATGACTTCCTCAGGGTGGATAATGCTTCATTAGATGACTGGGCACATGACTTCCTCAGGGTGGATAATGCTTCATTAGATGACTGGGCACATGACTTCCTCAGGGTGGATAATGCTTCATTAGATGACTGGGCACATGACTTCCTCAGGGTGGATAATGCTTCATTAAATGACTGGGTACATGACTTCCTCAGGGTGGATAATATTTCATTAGATGACTGGGCACATGACTTCCTCAGGGTGGATAATGCTTCATTAGATGACTGGGCACATGACTTCCTCAGGGTGGATAATGCTTCATTAGATGACTGGGCACATGACTTCCTCAGGGTGGATAATGCTTCATTAGATGACTGGGCACATGACTTCCTCAGGGTGGATAATGCTTCATTAGATGACTGGGCACATGACTTCCTCAGGGTGGATAATGCTTCATGAGATGACTGGGCACATGACTTCCTCAGGGTGGATAATGCTTCATTAGATGACTGGGCACATGACTTCCTCAGGGTGGATAATGCTTCATTAGATGACTGGGCACATGACTTCCTCAGGGTGGATAATGCTTCATTAGATGACTGGGCACATGACTTCCTCAGGGTGGATAATGCTTCATTAGATGACTGGGTACATGACTTCCTCAGGGTGGATGTTTCATTAGATGATTGGCACATGACTTCCTCAGGGTGGATAATGCTTCATTAGATGACTGGGCACATGACTTCCTCAGGGTGGATAATGCTTCATTAGATGACTGGGCACATGACTTCCTCAGGGTGGATAATGCTTCATTAAATGACTGGGTACATGACTTCCTCAGGGTGGATAATATTTCATTAGATGACTGGGCACATGACTTCCTCAGGGTGGATAATGCTTCATTAGATGACTGGGCACATGACTTCCTCAGGGTGGATAATGCTTCATTAGATGACTGGGCACATGACTTCCTCAGGGTGGATAATGCTTCATTAGATGACTGGGCACATGACTTCCTCAGGGTGGATAATGCTTCATTAAATGACTGGGTACATGACTTCCTCAGGGTGGATAATATTTCATTAGATGACTGGGCACATGACTTCCTCAGGGTGGATAATGCTTCATTAGATGACTGGGCACATGACTTCCTCAGGGTGGATAATGCTTCATTAGATGACTGGGCACATGACTTCCTCAGGGTGGATAATGCTTCATTAGATGACTGGGCACATGACTTCCTCAGGGTGGATAATGCTTCATTAGATGACTGGGCACATGACTTCCTCAGGGTGGATAATGCTTCATTAGATGACTGGGCACATGACTTCCTCAGGGTGGATAATGCTTCATTAGATGACTGGGCACATGACTTCCTCAGGGTGGATAATGCTTCATTAGATGACTGGGCACATGACTTCCTCAGGGTGGATAATGCTTCATTAGATGACTGGGCACATGACTTCCTCAGGGTGGATAATGCTTCATTAGATGACTGGGCACATGACTTCCTCAGGGTGGATAATGTTTCATTACATGACTGGGCACATGACTTCCTCATGGTGGATAATGCTTCATTAGATGACTGGGCACATGACTTCCTCAGGGTGGATAATGCTTCATTAGATGACTGGGCACATGACTTCCTCAGGGTGGATAATGCTTCATTAGAAGGTTTCACTTCTTCGGTCTGTTAGCTCTTCTCTCTCATCTGTAACACTGAGATAAACATCCCAACGGTTCGCTGTACCTGCTCCCCTTCAGTCCATTAGCTCTTCTCTCTCATCTGTAACACTGAGATAAACATCCCAACGGTTCGCTGTACCTGCTCCCCTTCTTCAGCCCGTTAGCTCTTCTCTCTCGTCTGTAACACTGAGATAAACATCCCAACGGTTCGCTGTACCTGCTCCCCTTCTTCAGCCCGTTAGCGCTTCTCTCTCTCGTCTGTAACACTGAGATAAACATCCCAACGGTTCGCTGTACCTGCTCCCCTAATTCGGTCCGTTAGCTCTTCTCTCTCGTCTGTAACACTGAGATACACATCCCAACGGTTCGCTGTACCTGCTCCCCTTCTTCGGTCCGTTAGCTCTTCTCTCTCGTCTGTAACACTGAGATAAACATCCCAACGGTTCGCTGTACCTGCTCCCCTTCTTCAGCCCGTTAGCTCTTCTCTCTCGTCTGTAACACTGAGATAAACATCCCAACGGTTCGCTGTACCTGCTCCCCTTCTTCGGTCCGTTAGCTCTTCTCTCTCGTCTGTAACACTGAGATAAACATCCCAACGGTTCGCTGTACCTGCTCCGCTTCTTCAGCCCGTTAGCTCTTCTCTCTCTCGTCTGTAACACTGAGATAAACATCCCAACAATTCAGAGAGAAATACTAGAAGAATACTATCACTAATAATATAAACACAATGAGTAACGATAACTTGGCTCTATACACAATGAGTAACGATAACTTGGCTCTACACACCATGAGGAACGATAACTTGGCTCTATACACACTGAGTAACGATAACTTGTCTCTATACACACTGAGTAACGATAACTTGTCTCTACACACCATGAGTAACGATAACTTGGCTCTATACACAGTGCGTAACGATAACTTGGCTCTATACACAATGAGTAACGATAACTTGTCTCTACACACCATGAGTAACCATTACTTGGCTCTATACACAATGAGTAACGATAACTTGGCTCTATACACAGTGAATAACGATAACTTGGCTCTATACACACTGAGTAACGATAACTTGGCTCTATACACAATGAGTAACGATAACTTGGCTCTATACACAATGAGTAACGATAACTTGGCTCTATACACACTGAGTAACGATAACTTGGCTCTATACACACTGAGTAACGATAACTTGGCTCTATACACAATGAGTAACGATAACTTGGCTCTATACACACTGAGTAACGATAACTTGGCTCTATACACACTGAGTAACGATAACTTGGCTCTATACACACTGAGTAACGATAACTTGGCTCTATACACAATGAGTAACGATAACTTGGCTCTATACACAATGACTTGGCTCTATACACAATGAGTAACGATATCTTGGCTCTATACACAATGAGTATCAATAACTTGGCTCTATACACAATGAGTAACGATAACTTGGCTCTATACACACTGAGTAACGATAACTTGGCTCTATACACAATGAGTAACGATAACTTGGATAGCAGTATAGGTAGGAGACAGGGGACAGTAGATAACAGTACAGGCTGTTTGGTAGGAGACAGGGGACAGTAGATAACAGGACAGGCTGTTTGGTGGGAGACAGGGGACAGTAGATAACAGTACAGGCTGTTTGGTAGGAGACAGGACAGTAGATAACAGGACAGGCTGTTTGGTAGGAGACAGGGGACAGTAGATAACAGGATAGGCTGTTTGGTGGGAGACAGGGGACAGTAGATAACAGGACAGGCTGTTTGGTGGGAGACAGGGGACAGTAGATAACAGGACAGGCTGTTTGGTAGGAGACAGGGGACAGTAGATAACAGGACAGGCTGTTTGGTGGGAGACAGGGGACAGTAGATAACAGGACAGGCTGTTTGGTGGGAGACAGGGGACAGTAGATAACAGTACAGGCTGTTTGGTGGGAGACAGGGGACAGTAGATAACAGGACAGGCTGTTTGGTAGGAGACAGGGGACAGTAGATAACAGGACAGGCTGTTTGGTAGGAGACAGGACAGTAGATAACAGTACAGGCTGTTTGGTAGGAGACAGGACAGTAGATAACAGGACAGGCTGTTTGGTAGGAGACAGGGGACAGTAGATAACAGTACAGGCTGTTTGGTAGGAGACAGGGGACAGTAGATAACAGTACAGGCTGTTTGGTGGGAGACAGGGGACAGTAGATAACAGGACAGGCTGTTTGGTAGGAGACAGGGGACAGTAGATAACAGTACAGGCTGTTTGGTGGGAGACAGGGGACAGTAGATAACAGGACAGGCTGTTTGGTAGGAGACAGGGGACAGTAGATAACAGTACAGGCTGTTTGGTGGGAGACAGGGAACAGTAGATAACAGTACAGGCTGTTTGGTAGGAGACAGGGGACAGTAGATAACAGGACAGGCTGTTTGGTGGGAGACAGGGGACAGTAGATAACAGGACAGGCTGTTTGGTGGGAGACAGGGGACAGTAGATAACAGTACAGGCTGTTTGGTAGGAGACAGGGGACAGTAGATAACAGTACAGGCTGTTTGGTGGGAGACAGGGGACAGTAGATAACAGTACAGGCTGTTGGGCAGGAGACAGGGGACAGTAGATAACAGGACAGGCTGTTTGGTGGGAGACAGGGGACAGTAGATAAAAGGACAGTCTGTTTGGTGGGAGACAGGACAGTAGATAACAGTACAGGCTGTTTGGTAGGAGACAGGGGACAGTAGATAACAGGACAGGCTGTTTGGTGGGAGACAGGGGACAGTAGATAACAGTACAGGCTGTTTGGTAGGAGACAGGGGACAGTAGATAACAGTACAGGCTGTTTGGTGGGAGACAGGGGACAGTAGATAACAGGACAGGCTGTTTGGTAGGAGACAGGACAGTAGATAACAGTACAGGCTGTTTGGTAGGAGACAGGGTACAGTAGATAACAGTACAGGCTGTTTGGTAGGAGACAGGGGACAGTAGATAACAGTACAGGCTGTTTGGTAGGAGACAGGGGACAGTAGATAACAGTATAGGCTGTTTGGTAGGAGACAGGGGACAGTAGATAACAGTACAGGCTGTTTGGTAGGAGACAGGACAGTAGATAACAGGACAGGCTGTTTGGTAGGAGACAGGGGACAGTAGATAACAGGACAGGCTGTTTGGTGGGAGACAGGGGACAGTAGATAACAGGACAGGCTGTTTGGTAGGAGACAGGGGACAGTAGATAACAGGACAGGCTGTTTGGTGGGAGACAGGGGACAGTAGATAACAGTACAGGCTGTTTGGTAGGAGACAGGGGACAGTAGATAACAGTACAGGCTGTTTGGTGGGAGACAGGACAGTAGATAACAGTACAGGCTGTTTGTTGGGAGACAGGGGACAGTAGATAACAGTACAGGCTGTTTGGTGGGAGACAGGGGACAGTAGATAACAGTACAGGCTGTTTGGTGGGAGACTGGGGACAGTAGATAACAGTACAGGCTGTTTGGTGGGAGACAGGGGACAGTAGATAACAGGACAGGCTGTTTGGTGGGAGACAGGGGACAGTAGATAACAGTACAGGCTGTTTGGTGGGAGACAGGACAGTAGATAACAGTACAGGCTGTTTGTTGGGAGACAGGGGACAGTAGATAACAGTACAGGCTGTTTGGTGGGAGACAGGGGACAGTAGATAACAGTACAGGCTGTTTGGTGGGAGACTGGGGACAGTAGATAACAGTACAGGCTGTTTGGTGGGAGACAGGGGACAGTAGATAACAGGACAGGCTGTTTGGTGGGAGACAGGGGACAGTAGATAACAGGACAGGCTGTTTGGTAGGAGACAGGGGACAGTAGATAACAGGACAGGCTGTTTGGTGGGAGACAGGGGACAGTAGATAACAGTACAGGCTGTTTGGTAGGAGACAGGGGACAGTAGATAACAGGACAGGCTGTTTGGTAGGAGACAGGGGACAGTAGATAACAGGACAGGCTGTTTGGTGGGAGACAGGGGACAGTAGATAACAGGACAGGCTGTTTGGTGGGAGACAGGGGACAGTAGATAACAGTACAGGCTGTTTGGTAGGAGACAGGGGACAGTAGATAACAGGACAGGCTGTTTGGTGGGAGACAGGGGACAGTAGATAACAGTACAGGCTGTTTGGTAGGAGACAGGGGACAGTAGATAACAGGACAGGCTGTTTGGTAGGAGACAGGGGACAGTAGATAACAGGACAGGCTGTTTGGTGGGAGACAGGGGACAGTAGATAACAGGACAGGCTGTTTGGTGGGAGACAGGGGACAGTAGATAACAGTACAGGCTGTTTGGTAGGAGACAGGGGACAGTAGATAACAGTACAGGCTGTTTGGTGGGAGACAGGACAGTAGATAACAGGACAGGCTGTTTGGTGGGAGACAGGGGACAGTAGATAACAGGACAGGCTGTTTGGTGGGAGACAGGGGACAGTAGATAACAGTACAGGCTGTTTGGTAGGAGACAGGGGACAGTAGATAACAGTACAGGCTGTTTGGTGGGAGACAGGACAGTAGATAACAGTACAGGCTGTTTGGTGGGAGACAGGGGACAGTAGATAACAGTACAGGCTGTTTGGTGGGAGACAGGACAGTAGATAACAGTACAGGCTGTTTGGTAGGAGACAGGGGACAGTAGATAACAGGACAGGCTGTTTGGTGGGAGACAGGGGACAGTAGATAACAGTACAGGCTGTTTGGTGGGAGACAGGGGACAGTAGATAACAGTACAGGCTGTTTGGTGGGAGACAGGACAGTAGATAACAGGACAGGCTGTTTGGTAGGAGACAGGGGACAGTAGATAACAGTACAGGCTGTTTGGTAGGAGACAGGGGACAGTAGATAACAGTACAGGCTGTTTGGTGGGAGACAGGGGACAGTAGATAACAGGACAGGCTTTTTGGTAGGAGACAGGACAGTAGATAACAGGACAGGCTGTTTGGTGGGAGACAGGGGACAGTAGATAACAGTACAGGCTGTTTGGTGGGAGACAGGACAGTAGATAACAGTACAGGCTGTTTGGTGGGAGACAGGGGACAGTAGATAACAGGACAGGCTGTTTGGTAGGAGACGGGACAGTAGATAACAGGACAGGCTGTTTGGTAGGAGACAGGACAGTAGATAACAGTACAGGCTGTTTGGTAGGAGACAGTGGACAGTAGATAACAGTACAGGCTGTTTGGTGGGAGACAGGGGACAGTAGATAACAGTACAGGCTGTTTGGTAGGAGACAGGGGACAGTAGATAACAGTACAGGCTGTTTGGTAGGAGACAGGGGGCAGTAGATAACAGGACAGGCTGTTTGGTGGGAGACAGGGGACAGTAGATAACAGTACAGGCTGTTTGGTGGGAGACAGGGGACAGTAGATAACAGGACAGGCTGTTTGGTGGGAGACAGGGGACAGTAGATAACAGTACAGGCTGTTTGGTGGGAGACAGGGGACAGTAGATAACAGTACAGGCTGTTTGGTAGGAGACAGGGGACAGTAGATAACAGGACAGGCTGTTTGGTGGGAGACAGGGGACAGTAGATAACAGTACAGGCTGTTTGGTGGGAGACAGGGGACAGTAGATAACAGGACAGGCTGTTTGGTAGGGGACAGGGGACAGTAGATAACAGGACAGGCTGTTTGGTGGGAGACAGGGGACAGTAGATAACAGTACAGGCTGTTTGGTGGGAGACAGGGGACAGTAGATAACAGGACAGGCTGTTTGGTGGGAGACAGGGGACAGTAGATAACAGGACAGGCTGTTTGGTGGGAGACAGGGGACAGTAGATAACAGTACAGGCTGTTTGGTAGGAGACAGGGGACAGTAGATAACAGTACAGGCTGTTTGGTGGGAGACAGGGGACAGTAGATAACAGTACAGGCTGTTTGGTGGGAGACAGGGGACAGTAGATAACAGGACAGGCTGTTTGGTGGGAGACAGGGGACAGTAGATAACAGGACAGGCTGTTTGGTGGGAGACAGGGGACAGTAGATAACAGTACAGGCTGTTGGGTAGGAGACAGGGGACAGTAGATAACAGTACAGGCTGTTGGGTGGATCCGGCTCCTGACTCCGTTCACCCTCCCGTGTTACTGAGGAGAAGAAAAGCACCAGACTCGTTGTGGACCAGCAGAGCAGTAAGACTCTCCCTTACAGCAGATCTGTAAGTACTTTAGAAGAGATTATGTGTCTGTTATTGGAAAAGCAATGATGAGAAATGGAAGTTTATCAAATAAATAAGACTGTTTTATTTGTAGTTTGAATGTTTGAATGTTTTCTCTATGGTTATCAGCATTTGTTGAGTGTTCCACTAGTGTGTTGTACGTCGTTCTGTGTTCTCTGTTGGTGATCAACTCTCTTTCCTCTCAGGGAGGATGGCCAGCGTCCAGGTGCCTGTTGGTATGTCCTACTGTACTTTGGGTTGAGTGAAACTCTTGTTAACTGTAAAGGAAGTCAAACAGCCGTGTGTTTTCAGTGGACAGATTAGTTGGAAGAAATTAAATAATGAATGGATGAATTTAATGGATGAATTGATAAATGAATGAAGCCATGCTGTGAGGTACTGTAGGAATGAATGAATGGATTTAATGGATGAATTGATAAATGAATGAAGCCATGCTGTGAGGTACTGTAGGAATGAATGAATGAATTTAATGGATGAATTGATAAATGAATGAAGCCATGCTGTGAGGTACTGTAGGAATGAATGAATGAATTTAATGGATGAATTGATAAATGAATGAAGCCATGCTGTGAAGTACTGTAGGAATGAATGAATGAATTTAATGGATGAATTGATAAATGAATGAAGCCATGCTGTGAGGTACTGTAGGAATGAATGAATGAATTTAATGGATGAATTGATAAATGAATGAAGCCATGCTGTGAGGTACTGTAGGAATGAATGAATGAATTTAATGGATGAATTGATAAATGAATGCAGCCATGCTGTGAGGTACTGTAGGAATGAATGAATGAATTTAATGGATGAATTGATAAACGAATGAAGCCATGCTGTGAGGTACTGTAGGAATGAATGAATGAATTTAATGGATGAAGCCATGCTGTGAGGTACTGTAGGAATGAATTAATTAATTTAATGGATGAAGCCATGCTGTGAGGTACTGTAGGAATGAATGAATGAATTTAATGGATGAAGCCATGCTGTGAGGTACTGTAGGAATGAATGAATGAATTTAATGGATGAATTGATAAATGAATGCAGCCATGCTGTGAGGTACTGTAGGAATGAATGAATGAATTTAATGGATGAAGCCATGCTGTGAGGTACTGTAGGAATGAATGAATGAATTTAATGGATGAATTGATAAATGAATGAAGCCATGCTGTGAGGTACTGTAGGAATGAATTAATTAATTTAATGGATGAATTGATAAATGAATGAAGCCATGCTGTGAGGTACTGTAGGAATGAATGAGTTAACACATTAATGCATCAGAGAATGAACTAATACTTTGTCTACTCCCCCCTCCCCCCCCTCCCCCTCCTCCAGTGGCCATCGGTGCGTTTGGGGACAGTCCTGTCCAGATGACCTGTCCTACCTGCCACCAGACCGTGGTCACTAAGGTTGACTTCTCCTCTGGCGTCCTCACCTACCTCTTCTGTGGGGGACTCTTCTTCTGTGGGTATGTACAAGAGAGTTTCAAAGCTCACTATATTAAATTACATATAATTTAATTAAAGTCCCATTTCATAAGGAATGTTACAAACTGGACTATATTTCGTAACTGACTTAGATGAGGTTGTGATTGGGTGTAAATTTGGCGTTGGCCGCCTCGTTGGCCGCCTCGTTGGCCGCCTCGTTGGCCGCCTCGTTGGCCGCCTCGTTGGCCGCCTCGTTGGCCGCCTCGTTGGCCGCCTCGTTGGCCGCCTCGTTGGCCGCCTCGTTGGCCGCCTCGTTGGCCGCCTCGTTGGCCGCCTCGTTGGCCGCCTCGTTGGCCGCCTCGTTGGCCGCCTCGTTGGCCGCCTCGTTGGCCGCCTCGTTGGCCGCCTCGTTGGCCGCCTCGTTGGCCGCCTCGTTGGCCGCCTCGTTGGCCGCGTAATTTCAGTGTGTTGGTCTTTTTTAACTGCCATTTCCTGGAAGTCAGACCCTTTTCCCACAAACCAAGCTAATTTCTCTGAGCTTCAGAGTCCTCTTCCTTCACCACATGTTGTGAGGTTGTGCTTCCATGTTTTCTCCAGACTTGCCCCAGAGGGAATTGTTGATATGTTGGTCAATTGTTTATTCTAGATAACATTTTCTTTGGAAAAATGCACCAAAAATGCATTTTTACAGATAGAAAGATTAAGTATTTATCCACAATTCCAGTGTTTAATTGCTATATTGTAATTACTTCGCCAGCATGGCCTATTCATTGCCTTAACTCCCTTATCTCACCTCATTTCCTCTCACTGTATATAAACTTTAAAAAAAATTCTACTGTATTATTGACTGTATGTTTGTTTATTCCATGTGTAACTCTGTGTTGCTGTATGTGTCGAACTGCTACGCTTTATCTTGGCCAGGTCACAGTTGTAAATGAGAACTTGTTCTCAACTAGCTGGTTAAATAAAGGTGAAATAAAATAAATTTAAAAAATCCACTCTGGACAAGTCGGGGCCTGGAGTGTTTTAACAAAATGAAACCAAAATATTTGTGCTGACTTCATTTAGGTTGAAATGCATTTGTGAAAATATACATATACTATATTTAATGAGATATTTGAATGCAATATTTTGGAATTTTTTTTTATACAAAATGTATTTAATTTGTGTTCTACATTTAACTGGTAAAAGATGATTGTGATTAAGAGAAATAAAATCCCTTTTAGGCCTTAAGATGCATCTCCATACAATGTTTGACCGTTGTTGTTTCTCCTCCTCAGGTTTGTTCTGGGTTGCTGTCTCATCCCGTTCTGTTTCGACAGGCTCAAAGACGCCAAGCACACGTGTCCCTCCTGCAAGACCATCCTGGGGGTTTATAAGCGCTTATAAGCGGCAGGAGACTCCCGTGTCTTTTGGGAAGCTAGCTACAACATTGTGTCTTGTCTTCTGAGACAAGTTGCTCTTCCAACACAGTCTGTTGTTTCTCTCAGCTTCCACCCAGTAGAACTGAACAGCAGGCTACCACGTGATTGAAAGACAAATTAGATTAACTCAATAGAACAATTTAACCGTCACAGAATGTTGTTATTGACAGTGTTCCGTCCCATCCTGCCCTCTCCCTTGCTATGCAGTTAACGGTTGCCTTGGCAATGGCAAAAAATGTACGACTTAACTTAGATTTAACTCAATAGAACAATTGAATTGTCATTGACAGTGTTCCATCCCGTCCTGTCCCTTGTTAGGCAGTTCACCGCTGCCTTGGCAACGGTAAAATATGTGTGCCATAGAAATAGACAACATAGAATGTGAGTGTTCATGGTTTGATGGTTGTTGTATGATCTGTAAGTTAAATTACTCTAATTGTCTCAGTGCAGCACCGTGAGTCTTTCTGATTCAGTACTGGTTTGTTAGGAATAAACGGAGCCCTGAGAAATACAATCATTTCACAACCGCTAAAATGTTTTGTTAATGTGTAGAAGAACTATTTTTTTTTTATTATCAGCTGTTAGTTCATAGGCTGTTTATTTCTTTATAAATAAAATGTAAAAAAATTGGAGGGGGGGATTGTGTAATAATATACATTTTTATTAATTAAATCATACATTCAACATCTGCTATTTAGTATCATCAAATGGCAGCATTGAGAAGACGGTCAACAGTTCGAGCTGACATGAACAAAAGCACAGTGACATTCTAATGACAATCATTCTGCACTAGAAGAATTGGTTGTCATGACATTGAACAGGGTTTTGGCTCGGTAGATACGTGTTGGAGACACTAACCCTGAGAAAAACAAATGGCTGTCCCAGAAAGACGACATCGCCAACACAAGACTTCTTTGTCATGTAATGAAATACCTTCATATTTTCACCCGAAGGCAAAGACAAAGGGCTCTATTCAATCCACATCGTTGAAGTTCAGCGTTCCAGCATCGTTTACATTGAAAGGCCATGTTCCCGTAGCGTAGACAGCATTCATGGTAAATGCTGCAGACCTCAGGAAATGATCTTTCAGCTATACAGACTGAATAGAGCCCTACAAATTCTTCTTTAAACAACGTTCCAGCCACCAAAACAGAAAATAGTTCATTCCAACAACATTCCAACCACTAAGACAGAACAGACTTCATTCCAACCACCAAGACAGAACAGACTTCATTCCAACCACCAAGACAGAACAGACTTCATTCCAACCACCAAGACAGAACAGACTTCATTCCAACCAAGACAGAACAGACTTCATTCCAACCACCAAGACAGAACAGACTTCATTCCAACCACTAAGACAGAACAGACTTCATTCCAACCAAGACAGAACAGACTTCATTCCAACCACTAAGACAGAACAGACTTCATTCCAACCAAGACAGAACAGACTTCATTCCAACCAAGACAGAACAGACTTCATTCCAATCAAGACAGAACAGACTTCATTCCAATCAAGACAGAACAGACTTCATTCCAATCAAGACAGAACAGACTTCATTCCAACCACCAAGACAGAACAGACTTCATTCCAACCACTAAGACAGAACAGACTTCATTCCAACCAAGACAGAACAGACTTCATTCCAACCACTAAGACAGAACAGACTTCATTCCAACCACCAAGACAGAACAGACTTCATTCCAACCACCAAGACAGAACAGACTTCATTCCAACCAAGACAGAACAGACTTCATTCCAACCAAGACAGAACAGACTTCATTCCAACCACTAAGACAGAACAGACTTCATTCCAACCACCAAGACAGAACAGACTTCATTCCAACCACCAAGACAGAACAGACTTCATTCCAACCAAGACAGAACAGACTTCATTCCAACCACCAAGACAGAACAGACTTCATTCCAACCACTAAGACAGAACAGACTTCATTCCAACCACTAAGACAGAACAGACTTCATTCCAACCACTAAGACAGAACAGACTTCATTCCAACCACTAAGACAGAACAGACTTCATTCCAACCACCAAGACAGAACAGACTTCATTCCAACCACCAAGACAGAACAGACTTCATTCCAACCAAGACAGAACAGACTTCATTCCAACCAAGACAGAACAGACTTCATTCCAACCAAGACAGAACAGACTTCATTCCAACCACCAAGACAGAACAGACTTCATTCCAACCACTAAGACAGAACAGACTTCATTCCAACCACTAAGACAGAACAGACTTCATTCCAACCACTAAGACAGAACAGACTTCATTCCAACCACTAAGACAGAACAGACTTCATTCCAACCACTAAGACAGAACAGACTTCATTCCAACCACCAAGACAGAACAGACTTCATTCCAACCACCAAGACAGAACAGACTTCATTCCAACCAAGACAGAACAGACTTCATTCCAACCACTAAGACAGAACAGACTTCATTCCAACCACTAAGACAGAACAGACTTCATTCCAACCAAGACAGAACAGACTTCATTCCAACCACTAAGACAGAACAGACTTCATTCCAACCACTAAGACAGAACAGACTTCATTCCAACCACTAAGACAGAACAGACTTCATTCCAACCAAGACAGAACAGACTTCATTCCAACCACCAAGACAGAACAGACTTCATTCCAACCACCAAGACAGAACAGACTTCATTCCAACCAAGACAGAACAGACTTCATTCCAACCACCAAGACAGAACAGACTTCATTCCAACCACTAAGACAGAACAGACTTCATTCCAACCACCAAGACAGAACAGACTTCATTCCAACCAAGACAGAACAGACTTCATTCCAACCACTAAGACAGAACAGACTTCATTCCAACCACTAAGACAGAACAGACTTCATTCCAACCACTAAGACAGAACAGACTTCATTCCAACCAAGACAGAACAGACTTCATTCCAACCACCAAGACAGAACAGACTTCATTCCAACCACTAAGACAGAACAGACTTCATTCCAACCACTAAGACAGAACAGACTTCATTCCAACCACCAAGACAGAACAGACTTCATTCCAACCACCAAGACAGAACAGACTTCATTCCAACCACCAAGACAGAACAGACTTCATTCCAACCACTAAGACAGAACAGACTTCATTCCAACCAAGACAGAACAGACTTCATTCCAACCACCAAGACAGAACAGACTTCATTCCAACCAAGACAGAACAGACTTCATTCCAACCACCAAGACAGAACAGACTTCATTCCAACCACCAAGACAGAACAGACTTCATTCCAACCACCAAGACAGAACAGACTTCATTCCAACCACTAAGACAGAACAGACTTCATTCCAACCACCAAGACAGAACAGACTTCATTCCAACCAAGACAGAACAGACTTCATTCCAACCACTAAGACAGAACAGACTTCATTCCAACCACTAAGACAGAACAGACTTCATTCCAACCACCAAGACAGAACAGACTTCATTCCAACCACTAAGACAGAACAGACTTCATTCCAACCAAGACAGAACAGACTTCATTCCAACCACTAAGACAGAACAGACCTCATTCCAACAACATACAAAGTGACACTTAAATAAAACGGTGTGCAGAACTTGTCAGAACAGAAACATTGACGTGACTAAAGTGCTAGATTGTTTTTATAGTCTTTTGATAGGTCCAGTATATCCTTGTATTCAGTGATATTTACAATATCTAAGGCACTGCCTGACTCTAAATGTATACATTTTTGTTTCCTGTTTGAGAACTTCACATGATGTTTTTCCCTGTCTGAGCCGAATGCGACTTGATGCTATGGAGTCAGTTAACTCTCTCACTCCGAAATATAAAATCTCTGAAATCAGTGTTTAAATCAGTGTAGAATGGTACAGGACAGCGACGGCCAGAGTGGTGAGGAGAAGGTGGAGGCCGAACGTTGGTCTGTTGATCGCTCCGCCGCTCGCTACACAGAAACAAAACATGCATTATAACTTCACTGAAGCTCAAATCATAATTCTCTCTCTCGGAGCTCACAGAGAAATGAAAGTGAATCGGCTGATCTTTCACAGATAAAAAGGAACATTTACGTTTTCCTGTAGTAGTAGTAGCAGCAGTTCCTCCAGTTACCCCTGCACTGGTAGGAAGTATGATGGTTCCCACGCCAACCGTGATGGGGTCAGCCTTGCCTCCCTTCAGACCCAGCCCCAGATAGTCCAGGTCGGCCTGGAAACGGGTGCTGATCCAGGTCCGGACCGCGCTCTGGTTCTCATAGCTTTTCAGCTCTGGCAGGTTAGAACCCAGCAGACCTTTGACCTGGCTCACACCCAGAGTCTGAGGGTGGAGGGGTTAGGGGGATAACGACAGACAGAAGGTGGAGGGGTTAGGGGGATAACGACAGACAGTCTGAAGGTGGAGGGGTTAGGGGGATAACGACAGACAGTTTGAAGGTGGAGGGGTTAGGGAGATAACGACAGACAGTCTGAAGGTGGAGGGGTTAGGGGGATAACGACAGACAGTCTGAAGGTGGAGGGGTTAGGGGGATAACGACAGACAGACTGAAGGTGGAGAGGTTAGGGGGATAACGACAGACAGTCTGAAGGTGGAGGGGTTAGGGGGATAACGACAGACAGTCTGAAGGTGGAGGGGTTAGGGGGATAACGACAGACTGAAGGTGGAGGAGTTAGGGGGATAACGACAGACAGTCTGAAGGTGGAGGGGTTAGGGAGATAACGACAGACAGTCTGAAGGTGGAGGGGTTAGGGGGATAACGACAGACTGAAGGTGGAGGGGTTAGGGGGATAACGACAGACAGTCTGAAGGTGGAGGGGTTAGGGGGATAACGACAGACAGTCTGAAGGTGGAGGGGTTAGGGGGATAACGACAGACAGTCTGAAGGTGGAGGGGTTAGGGGGATAACGACAGACTGAAGGTGGAGGGGTTAGGGGATAACGACAGACAGTCTGAAGGTGGAGGGGTTAGGGGGATAACGACAGACAGTCTGAAGGTGGAGGGGTTAGGGGGATAACGACAGACAGTCTGAAGGTGGAGGGGTTAGGGGGATAACGACAGACAGAAGGTGGAGGGGTTAGGGGGATAACGACAGACAGTCTGAAGGTGAAGGGGTTAGGGGGATAATGACAGACAGTCTGAAGGTGGAGGGGTTAGGGGGATAACGACAGACAGTCTGAAGGTGGAGGGGTTAGGGGGATAACGACAGACAGTCTGAAGGTGGAGGGGTTAGGGGGATAACGACAGACAGTCTGAAGGTGGAGAGGTTAGGGGGATAACGACAGACAGTCTGAAGGTGGAGGGGTTAGGGGGATAACGACAGACAGTGTGGAGGGGTTAGGGGGATAACGACAGACAGTCTGAAGGTGGAGAGGTTAGGGGGATAACGACAGACAGTCTGAAGGTGGAGGGGTTAGGGGGATAACGACAGACAGTCTGAAGGTGGAGGGGTTAGGGGGATAACGACAGACAGTCTGAAGGTGGAGGGGTTAGGGGGATAACGACAGACAGTCAGAAGGTGGAGGGGTTAGGGGGATAACGACAGACAGTCTGAAGGTGGAGGGGTTAGGGGATAACGACAGACTGAAGGTGGAGGGGTTAGGGGGATAACGACAGACAGTCTGAAGGTGGAGGGGTTAGGGGGATAACGACAGACTGAAGGTGGAGGGGTTAGGGGGATAACGACAGACAGACAGAAGGTGGAGGGGTTAGGGGGATAACGACAGACTGAAGGTGGAGGGGTTAGGGGGATAACGACAGACAGACAGAAGGTGGAGGGGTTAGGGGGATAACGACAGACAGTCTGAAGGTGGAGGGGTTCGGGGGATAACGACAGACAGACATGTATGTATGTGTAGGTAGGTAGGTAGTATAACCACCTGTATAACAGTAGGTAGGTAGGTAGGTAGGTAGGTAGGTAGTATAACCACCTGTATAACAGTAGGTAGGTAGGTAGGTAGGTAGGTAGGTAGGTAGGTAGTATAACCACCTGTATAACAGTAGGTAGGTAGGTAGGTAGAAAGTATAACCACCTGTATAACGGTAGGTAGGTAGGTAGGTAGGTAGGTAGGTAGGTAGGTAGGTAGGATACACACCTGTATAACAGTAGGTAGGTAGGTAGGTAGTTAGTATAACCACCTGTATAACAGTAGGTAGGTAGGTAGGTAGATAGGATACACACCTGTATAACAGTAGGTAGGTAGGTAGTATAACCACCTGTATAACAGTAGGTAGGTAGGATACACACCTGTATAACAGTAGGTAGGTAGGATAACCACCTGTATAACAGTAGGTAGGTAGTATACACACCTGTATAACAGTAGGTAGGTAGGTAGTATAACCACCTGTATAACAGTAGGTAGGTAGGATACACACCTGTATAACTGCAGGGTCCAGGCTGATGAAAGTGTCCATGTCCATACTGATGTCAGAGGTGGACAGACGCTGGATGTAGGCGGAGTCAGCACCACCTAGTGGACAGACAGAGAGTAGGCTGAGTCAGCACCACCTAGTGGACAGACGCTGGATGTAGGCGGAGTCAGCACCACCTAGTGGACAGACAGAGAGTAGGCTGAGTCAGCACCCCCTAGTGGACAGACAGAGAGTAGACTGAGTCAGCACCACCTAGTGGACAGACAGAGTAGACTGAGTCAGCACCCCCTAGTGGACAGACAGAGAGTAGACTGAGTCAGCACCACCTAGTGGACAGACAGAGAGTAGGCTGAGTCAGCACCCCCTAGTGGACAGACAGAGAGTAGACTGAGTCAGCACCACCTAGTGGACAGACAGAGAGTAGACTGAGTCAGCACCCCCTAGTGGACAGACAGAGAGTAGACTGAGTCAGCACCACCTAGTGGACAGACAGAGTAGGCTGAGTCAGCACCCCCTAGTGGACAGACAGAGAGTAGGCTGAGTCAGCACCCCCTAGTGGACAGACAGAGAGTAGACTGAGTCAGCACCACCTAGTGGACAGACAGAGTAGACTGAGTCAGCACCCCCTAGTGGACAGACAGAGAGTAGACTGAGTCAGCACCACCTAGTGGACAGACAGAGTAGGCTGAGTCAGCACCCCCTAGTGGACAGACAGAGAGTAGGCGGAGTCAGCACCACCTAGTGGACAGACAGAGAGTAGACTGAGTCAGCACCACCTAGTGGTCAGACAGAGAGTAGGCTGAGTCAGCACCCCCTAGTGGACAGACAGAGAGTAGGCTGAGTCAGCACCCCCTAGTGGTCAGACAGAGTAGACTGAGTCAGCACCCCCTAGTGGACAGACAGAGTAGGCTGAGTCAGCACCCCCTAGTGGACAGACAGAGAGTAGGCTGAGTCAGCACCCCCTAGTGGACAGACAGAGAGTAGACTGAGTCAGCACCCCCTAGTGGACAGACAGAGAGTAGACTGAGTCAGCACCCCCTAGTGGACAGACAGAGAGTAGACTGAGTCAGCACCACCTAGTGGACAGACAGAGTAGGCTGAGTCAGCACCCCCTAGTGGACAGACAGAGAGTAGACTGAGTCAGCACCACCTAGTGGACAGACAGAGAGTAGACTGAGTCAGCACCCCTAGTGGACAGACAGAGAGTAGACTGAGTCAGCACCACCTAGTGGACAGACAGAGTAGGCTGAGTCAGCACCCCCTAGTGGACAGACAGAGAGTAGGCTGAGTCAGCACCCCCTAGTGGACAGACAGAGAGTAGACTGAGTCAGCACCACCTAGTGGACAGACAGAGTAGACTGAGTCAGCACCCCCTAGTGGACAGACAGAGAGTAGACTGAGTCAGCACCACCTAGTGGACAGACAGAGTAGGCTGAGTCAGCACCCCCTAGTGGACAGACAGAGAGTAGACTGAGTCAGCACCACCTAGTGGACAGACAGAGAGTAGACTGAGTCAGCACCCCCTAGTGGACAGACAGAGAGTAGACTGAGTCAGCACCACCTAGTGGACAGACAGAGTAGGCTGAGTCAGCACCCCCTAGTGGACAGAGAGAGTAGGCTGAGTCAGCACCCCCTAGTGGACAGACAGAGAGTAGACTGAGTCAGCACCACCTAGTGGACAGACAGAGTAGACTGAGTCAGCACCCCCTAGTGGACAGACAGAGAGTAGACTGAGTCAGCACCACCTAGTGGACAGACAGAGTAGGCTGAGTCAGCACCCCCTAGTGGACAGACAGAGAGTAGACTGAGTCAGCACCCCCTAGTGGACAGACAGAGAGTAGGCGGAGTCAGCACCACCTAGTGGACAGACAGAGAGTAGACTGAGTCAGCACCACCTAGTGGTCAGACAGAGAGTAGGCTGAGTCAGCACCCCCTAGTGGACAGTCAGAGAGTAGGCTGAGTCAGCACCCCCTAGTGGTCAGACAGAGTAGACTGAGTCAGCACCCCCTAGTGGACAGACAGAGTAGGCTGAGTCAGCACCCCCTAGTGGACAGACAGAGAGTAGGCTGAGTCAGCACCCCCTAGTGGACAGACAGAGAGTAGGCTGAGTCAGCACCCCCTAGTGGACAGACAGAGAGTAGACTGAGTCAGCACCACCTAGTGGACAGACAGAGAGTAGACTGAGTCAGCACCCCCTAGTGGTCAGACAGAGAGTAGGCTGAGTCAGCACCCCCTAGTGGACAGACAGAGTAGACTCGTATCTAAACTTCTGACTTCAACTGTATGTATATTATGTATGTAGGTATGTATGGCTGTTAGCTGGTAGGAGGTACCTATGTATGGCTGTGATAGCTGGTAGGAGGTACCTATGTATGGCTGTGTTAGCTGGTAGGAGGTACCTATGTATGGCTGTGTTAGCGGGTATGAGGTACCTATGTATGGCTGTTAGCGGGTATGAGGTACCTATGTATGGCTGTTAGCTGGTAGGAGGTACCTATGTATGGCTGTGATAGCTGGTAGGAGGTACCTATGTATGGCTGTGTTAGCTGGTAGGAGGTACCTATGTATGGCTGTGTTAGCGGGTATGAGGTACCTATGTATGGCTGTTAGCGGGTATGAGGTACCTATGTATGGCTGTGTTAGCTGGTAGGAGGTATCTATGTATGGCTGTGTTAGCTGGTAGGAGGTACCTATGTATGGCTGTGTTAGCTGGTAGGAGGTATCTATGCATGGCTGTGTTAGCAGGTCGGAGGTACCTATGTATGGCTGTGTTAGCTGGTAGGAGGTACCTATGTATGGCTGTGTTAGCGGGTATGAGGTACCTATGTATGGCTGTTAGCGGGTATGAGGTACCTATGTATGGCTGTGTTAGCTGGTAGGAGGTACCTATGTATGGCTGTGTTAGCTGGTAGGAGGTACTTATGTATGGCTGTGTTAGCTGGTAGGAGGTACCTATGTATGGCTGTGTTAGCTGGTAGGAGGTACCTATGTATGGCTGTGTTAGCTGGTAGGAGGTACCTATGTATGGCTGTGTTAGCTGGTAGGAGGTACTTATGTATGGCTGTGTTAGCTGGTAGGAGGTACCTATGTATGGCTGTGTTAGCTGGTAGGAGGTACCTATGTATGGCTGTGTTAGCTGGTAGGAGGTACCTATGTATGGCTGTGTGAGCTGGTAGGAGGTACCTATGTATGGCTGTGTTAGCTGGTAGGAGGTACCTATGTATGGCTGTTAGCTGGTAGGAGGTACCTATGTATGGCTGTGTTAGCTGGTAGGAGGTACCTATGTATGGCTGTTAGCTGGTAGGAGGTACCTATGTATGGCTGTGTTAGCGGGTATGAGGTACCTATGTATGGCTGTGTTAACTGGTAGGAGGTACCTATGTATGGCTGTTAGCTGGTAGGAGGTACCTATGTATGGCTGTGTTAGCTGGTAGGAGGTACCTATGTATGGCTGTGATAGCTGGTAGGAGGTACCTATGTATGGCTGTTAGCTGGTAGGAGGTACCTATGTATGGCTGTGTTAGCTGGTAGGAGGTACCTATGTATGGCTGTGTTAGCTGGTAGGAGGTATCTATGTATGGCTGTGTTAGCTGGTAGGAGGTACCTATGTATGGCTGTGTTAGCTGGTAGGAGGTATCTATGTATGGCTGTGTTAGCTGGTAGGAGGTATCTATGTATGGCTGTGTTAGCTGGTAGGAGGTACCTATGTATGGCTGTGTTAGCTGGTAGGAGGTACCTATGTATGGCTGTGTTAGCTGGTAGGAGGTATCTATGTATGGCTGTGTTAGCTGGTAGGAGGTACCTATGTATGGCTGTGTTAGCTGGTAGGAGGTACCTATGTATGGCTGTGTTAGCTGGTAGGAGGTACCTATGTATGGCTGTGTTAGCTGGTAGGAGGTAGCAGAGACAGTACTACGGCTCTGGAAGGCCCCTTCAGCGATGATGAACAGCGCTCTCTTCTTCATTATGTTGCAGTTGGTCACCGTCAGGGCATTGGCCTTACTGCAAAACGATTAAACAGAAAACACACCCGTCTTATTGTCGTACATCACACGTCAACACACCCGTCTTATTGTCGTACATCACACGTCAACACACCCGTCTTATTGTCGTACATCACACGTCAACACACCCGTCTTATTGTCGGACATCACACGTCAACACACCCGTCTTATTGTCGTACATCACACGTCAACACACCCGTCTTATTGTCGTACATCACACGTCAACACACCCGTCTTATTGTCGTACATCACACGTCAACACACCCGTCTTATTGTCGGACATCACACGTCAACACACCCGTCTTATTGTCGTACATCACACGTCAACACACCCGTCTTATTGTCGTACATCACACGTCAACACACCCGTCTTATTGTCGTACATCACACGTCAACACACCCGTCTTATTGTCGTACATCACACGTCAACACACCCGTCTTATTGTCGTACATCACACGTCAACACACCCGTCTTATTGTCGTACATCACACGTCGACACACCCGTCTTATTGTCGTACATCACACGTCAACACACCCGTCTTATTGTCTGACATCACACGTCAACACACCCGTCTTATTGTCGTACATCAAACGTCAACACACCCGTCTTATTGTCGTACATCACACGTCAACACACCCGTCTTATTGTCGTACATCACACGTCAACACAAAGTCCAGACCTGAATCCAATCGAGAATCTGTGGAAAGAACTGAAAACTGCTGTTCACAAATGCTCTCAATCCAACCTCACTGAGCTCGCGCTGTTTTGCAAGGAGGAAAGGGTTTTTTCCCTTCAGTCTCTCGATGTGCAAAACTGATAGAGACATACCCCAAGCGACTTACAGCTGTAATCGCAGCAAAAGTTGGCGCTACAAAGTATTAACTTAAAGGGGCTGAATAATTTGGCACGCCCAATTTTTCAGTTTTTGATTTGTTAAAAAAGTTTGAAATATCCAATAAATGTCGTTCCACTTCATGATTGTGTCCCACTTGTTGTTGATTCTTCACAAAAAAATACAGTTTTATATCTTTATGTTTGAAGCCTGAAATGTGGCAAAAGGTCGCAAAGTTCAAGGGGGCCGAATACTTTCGCAAGGCACTGTAACAGTCTTATTGTTCCTCATACTGGAGATCAGGAGAAGACAGGTCAACATGTTCCTCATGCTGGAGAAGACACAGGTCAACATGTTCCTCATGCTGGAGAAGACACAGGTCAACATGTTCCTCATGCTGGAGAAGACACAGGTCAACATGTTCCTCATGCTGGAGAAGACACAGGTCAACATGTTCCTCATGCTGGAGAAGACACAGGTCAACATGTTCCTCATGCTGGAGAAGACACAGGTCAACATGTTCCTCATGCTGGAGAAGACACAGGTCAACATGTTCCTCATGCTGGAGAAGACGCAGGTCAACATGTTCCTCATACTGGAGAAGACACAGGTCAACATGTTCCTCATGCTGGAGAAGACACAGGTCAACATGTTCCTCATGCTGGAGAAGACACAGGTCAACATGTTCCTCATGCTGGAGAAGACGCAGGTCAACATGTTCCTCATGCTGGAGAAGACACAGGTCAACATGTTCCTCATGCTGGAGAAGACAGGTCAGGTCAACATGTTCCTCATGCTGGAGAAGACACAGGTCAACATGTTCCTCATGCTGGAGAAGACACAGGTCAACATGTTCCTCATGCTGGAGAAGACACAGGTCAACATGTTCCTCATGCTGGAGAAGACACAGGTCAACATGTTCCTCATGCTGGAGAAGACACAGGTCAACATGTTCCTCATGCTGGAGAAGACACAGGTCAACATGTTCCTCATGCTGGAGAAGACACAGGTCAACATGTTCCTCATGCTGGAGAAGACACAGGTCAACATGTTCCTCATGCTGGAGAAGACACAGGTCAACATGTTCCTCATGCTGGAGAAGACACAGGTCAACATGTTCCTCATGCTGGAGAAGACACAGGTCAACATGTTCCTCATGCTGGAGAAGACACAGGTCAACATGTTCCTCATGCTGGAGAAGACACAGGTCAACATGTTCCTCATGCTGGAGAAGACACAGGTCAACATGTTCCTCATGCTGGAGAAGACACAGGTCAACATGTTCCTCATGCTGGAGAAGACACAGGTCAACATGTTCCTCATGCTGGAGAAGACACAGGTCAACATGTTCCTCATGCTGGAGAAGACACAGGTCAACATGTTCCTCATGCTGGAGAAGACACAGGTCAACATGTTCCTCATGCTGGAGAAGACACAGGTCAACATGTTCCTCATGCTGGAGAAGACACAGGTCAACATGTTCCTCATGCTGGAGAAGACACAGGTCAACATGTTCCTCATGCTGGAGAAGACACAGGTCAACATGTTCCTCATGCTGGAGAAGACACAGGTCAACATGTTCCTCATGCTGGAGAAGACACAGGTCAACATGTTCCTCATGCTGGAGAAGACACAGGTCAACATGTTCCTCATGCTGGAGAAGACACAGGTCAACATGTTCCTCATGCTGGAGAAGACACAGGTCAACATGTTCCTCATGCTGGAGAAGACACAGGTCAACATGTTCCTCATGCTGGAGAAGACACAGGTCAACATGTTCCTCATGCTGGAGAAGACACAGGTCAACATGTTCCTCATGCTGGAGAAGACACAGGTCAACATGTTCCTCATGCTGGAGAAGACACAGGTCAACATGTTCCTCATGCTGGAGAAGACACAGGTCAACATGTTCCTCATGCTGGAGAAGACACAGGTCAACATGTTCCTCATGCTGGAGAAGACACAGGTCAACATGTTCCTCATGCTGGAGAAGACACAGGTCAACATGTTCCTCATGCTGGAGAAGACACAGGTCAACATGTTCCTCATGCTGGAGAAGACACAGGTCAACATGTTCCTCATGCTGGAGAAGACACAGGTCAACATGTTCCTCATGCTGGAGAAGACACAGGTCAACATGTTCCTCATGCTGGAGAAGACACAGGTCAACATGTTCCTCATGCTGGAGAAGACACAGGTCAACATGTTCCTCATGCTGGAGAAGACACAGGTCAACATGTTCCTCATGCTGGAGAAGACACAGGTCAACATGTTCCTCATGCTGGAGAAGACACAGGTCAACATGTTCCTCATGCTGGAGAAGACACAGGTCAACATGTTCCTCATGCTGGAGAAGACACAGGTCAACATGTTCCTCATGCTGGAGAAGACACAGGTCAACATGTTCCTCATGCTGGAGAAGACACAGGTCAACATGTTCCTCATGCTGGAGAAGACACAGGTCAACATGTTCCTCATGCTGGAGAAGACAACATGTTCCTCATGCTGGAGAAGACAACATGTTCCTCATGCTGGAGAAGACACAGGTCAACATGTTCCTCATGCTGGAGAAGACACAGGTCAACATGTTCCTCATGCTGGAGAAGACACAGGTCAACATGTTCCTCATGCTGGAGAAGACACAGGTCAACATGTTCCTCATGCTGGAGAAGACACAGGTCAACATGTTCCTCATGCTGGAGAAGACACAGGTCAACATGTTCCTCATGCTGGAGAAGACACAGGTCAACATGTTCCTCATGCTGGAGAAGACACAGGTCAACATGTTCCTCATGCTGGAGAAGACACAGGTCAACATGTTCCTCATGCTGGAGAAGACACAGGTCAACATGTTCCTCATGCTGGAGAAGACACAGGTCAACATGTTCCTCATGCTGGAGAAGACACAGGTCAACATGTTCCTCATGCTGGAGAAGACACAGGTCAACATGTTCCTCATGCTGGAGAAGACACAGGTCAACATGTTCCTCATGCTGGAGAAGACACAGGTCAACATGTTCCTCATGCTGGAGAAGACACAGGTCAACATGTTCCTCATGCTGGAGAAGACACAGGTCAACATGTTCCTCATGCTGGAGAAGAAGACACAGGTCAACATGTTCCTCATGCTGGAGAAGACACAGGTCAACATGTTCCTCATGCTGGAGAAGACACAGGTCAACATGTTCCTCATGCTGGAGAAGACACAGGTCAACATGTTCCTCATGCTGGAGAAGACACAGGTCAACATGTTCCTCATGCTGGAGAAGACACAGGTCAACATGTTCCTCATGCTGGAGAAGACACAGGTCAACATGTTCCTCATGCTGGAGAAGACACAGGTCAACATGTTCCTCATACTGGAGAAGACACAGGTCAACATGTTCCTCATGCTGGAGAAGACACAGGTCAACATGTTCCTCATGCTGGAGAAGACACAGGTCAACATGTTCCTCATACTGGAGAAGACACAGGTCAACATGTTCCTCATGCTGGAGAAGACACAGGTCAACATGTTCCTCATGCTGGAGAAGACACAGGTCAACATGTTCCTCATGCTGGAGAAGACACAGGTCAACATGTTCCTCATACAGGAGAAGACACAGGTCAACATGTTCCTCATGCTGGAGAAGACACAGGTCAACATGTTCCTCATGCTGGAGAAGACACAGGTCAACATGTTCCTCATGCTGGAGAAGACACAGGTCAACATGTTCCTCATGCTGGAGAAGACACAGGTCAACATGTTCCTCATACAGGAGAAGACACAGGTCAACATGTTCCTCATGCTGGAGAAGACACAGGTCAACATGTTCCTCATGCTGGAGAAGACACAGGTCAACATGTTCCTCATGCTGGAGAAGACACAGGTCAACATGTTCCTCATGCTGGAGAAGACACAGGTCAACATGTTCCTCATGCTGGAGAAGACACAGGTCAACATGTTCCTCATGCTGGAGAAGACACAGGTCAACATGTTCCTCATGCTGGAGAAGACGCAGGTCAACATGTTCCTCATACTGGAGAAGACACAGGTCAACATGTTCCTCATGCTGGAGAAGACACAGGTCAACATGTTCCTCATGCTGGAGAAGACACAGGTCAACATGTTCCTCATGCTGGAGAAGACGCAGGTCAACATGTTCCTCATACTGGAGAAGACACAGGTCAACATGTTCCTCATGCTGGAGAAGACACAGGTCAACATGTTCCTCATGCTGGAGAAGACACAGGTCAACATGTTCCTCATGCTGGAGAAGACGCAGGTCAACATGTTCCTCATGCTGGAGAAGACACAGGTCAACATGTTCCTCATGCTGGAGAAGACGCAGGTCAACATGTTCCTCATGCTGGAGAAGACACAGGTCAACATGTTCCTCATGCTGGAGAAGACACAGGTCAACATGTTCCTCATGCTGGAGAAGACACAGGTCAACACACTACAGGTAAGTGGGCAGACCAGTAGAAACAGAGGAAGGTTGAATAAAAGCACGTCAATTCACCTCAAGCCATCTCCTAAAACAGCCCAGACTGTAACAGCCTGTCACATTTGAGTAAAGAATCAAACCACAAAAAGAGGTCCATTAGTTACCCATTTGAAAAATTCCAACAAGTGCGCCATTGAAACCAAACTGAAACCAGTGGCTCCTCCTATCAAAAGGCTTTAAAAATGATCCAATAGAGAACTGAAATGCAGCTGTCATCTCCCTCCCCTTTGACTGTTCTAAAAAAAAAAGCCTCTGTGGTGTTTCCACGGTAACGGGGAGGAGCCTCTGTGGTGTACCCACGGTAATGGGGGGAGGTTTAGGAGCCTCTGTGGTGTTTCCACGGTAACGGGGGGAGGGAGGAGCCTCTGTGGTGTTTCCACGGTAACGGGGGGAGGGGAGGAGCCTCTGTCTCTTCCGTTTGGCTCTCCTCTCTGTAGTCATGGCCTTCAGGATGCTGGCAAGCTAGTGTTAGCATAGCGGCTAAGTGTTACATGTTTTCCTATGAAAAATGTTGGCCCTGTTACCCACATCTTAGTAATAAGGGTAACAGTTATTACTATTACATTACTGTGTAATGGTCTACAGGAGGCTGGTGACTAGTGAACACAGGTTGGGTCCTCCTCTCGGTCTTACCTCAGGCTACTCTGTGTAATGGTCTACAGGAGGCTGGTGACTAGTGAACACAGGTTGGGTCCTCCTCTCGGTCTTACCTCAGGCTACTCTGTGTTATAGGCTACAGGAGGCTGGTGTCTAGTGAACACAGGTTGGGTCCTCCTCTCGGTCTTACCTCAGGCTACTCTGTGTGATGGTCTACAGGAGGCTGGTGTCTAGTGAACACAGGTTGGGTCCTCCTCTCGGTCTTACCTCAGGCTACTCTGTGTAATGGTCTACAGGAGGCTGGTGTCTAGTGAACACAGGTTGGGTCCTCCTCTCGGTCTTACCTCAGGCTACTCTGTGTAATGGTCTTCAGGAGGCTGATGTCTAGTGAACACAGGTTGGGTCCTCCTCTCGGTCTTACCTCAGGCTACTCTGTGTAATGGTCTTCAGGAGGCTGATGTCTAGTGAACACAGGTTGGGTCCTCCTCTCGGTCTTACCTCAGGCTACTCTGTGTAATGGTCTACAGGAGGCTGATGTCTAGTGAACACAGGTTGGGTCCTCCTCTCGGTCTTACCTCAGGCTACTCTGTGTAATGGTCTTCAGGAGGCTGATGTCTAGTGAACACAGGTTGGGTCCTCCTCTCGGTCTTACCTCAGGCTACTCTGTGTAATGGTCTACAGGAGGCTGGTGTCTAGTGAACACAGGTTGGGTCCTCCTCTCGGTCTTACCTCAGGCTACTCTGTGTAATGGTCTTCAGGAGGCTGATGTCTAGTGAACACAGGTTGGGTCCTCCTCTCGGTCTTACCTCAGGCTACTCTGTGTAATGGTCTACAGGAGGCTGGTGTCTAGTGAACACAGGTTGGGTCCTCCGATGGAGGCTGGTGTCTAGTGAACACAGGTTGGGTCCTCCTCTCGGTCTTACCTCAGGCTACTCTGTGTAATGGTCTTCAGGAGGCTGGTGTCTAGTGAACACAGGTTGGGTCCTCCTCTCGGTCTTACCTCAGGCTACTCTGTGTAATGGTCTTCAGGAGGCTGATGTCTAGTGAACACAGGTTGGGTCCTCCGATGGAGTTGAGCTCTGCACTGCCCAGAGTATTTTCTGAGTTCCTCAGGTACTTACTGATGATGGCCTGCGCCTATCGGGGGGACATGAATAGATTGGTCAATGGCCGACTGATTGATTGGTTAATCACTTGACAGACAGACAGACAAATATATCTGGTTACCATGGCAGCATCCCAGTTTCCATTGGAGGAGTCCATCAGAGCTGACAGTGTGTCGATCTTGGTGATGTTCCACATGGTGATGTCAGCGTTAGTGGCAACGCGCGAAGCCGGCCCAAGAACCTGCACCTTCGCTTCTGGGATGGTGGAGTATGCGGAGTAGGCCTGACGGGCGGGACACAGGAAACAGGAAGTACAGTCACATAATCTAACAGGAGGATAATAAAGCGTCATAACACCCATGTCATACTATCTGTACATTCAGACCTGAAGATAATGTATTTATATCAGGTCAGATGTAACGATAATGTATGTACATCAGGTCAGATGTAATGATAATGTATGTACATCAGGTCAGATGTAACGATAATGTATGTACATCAGGTCAGATGTAACGATAATGTATGTACATCAGGTCAGATGTAATGATAATGTATGTACATCAGGTCAGATGTAATGGTAATGTATGTACATCAGGTCAGATGTAATGGTAATGTATTTATATCAGGTCAGATGTAATGATAATGTATGTACATCATGTCAGATGTAATGATAATGTATGTACATCATGTCAGATGTAATGATAATGTATGTACAGCAGGTCAGATGTAATGATAATGTATTTATATCAGGTCAGATGTAACGATAATGTATGTACATCAGGTCAGATGTAATGATAATGTATTCATATCAGGTCAGATGTAATGATAATGTATTCAAATCAGGTCATATGTAATGATAATGGATTTATATCTGGTCAGATGTAATGATAATGTATTCATATCAGGTCCGATGTAATGGTAATGTATGTACATCAGGTCAGATGTAATGATAATGTATTCATATCAGGTCAGATGTAATGATAATGTATGTGTATCAGGTCAGATGTAATGATAATGTATGTGTATCAGGTCAGATGTAATGATAATGTATTCATATCAGGTCAGATGTAACGATAATGTATTTATACCAGGTCAGATGTAACGATACTGTATTCATATCAGGTCAGATGTAATGATAATGTATTCATATCAGGTCAGATGTAATGATAATGTATTTATATCCGGTCAGATGTAACGATAATGTATTTATACCAGGTCAGATGTAACGATACTGTATTCATATCAGGTCAGATGTAATGATAATGTATTCATATCAGGTCAGATGTAATGATAATGTATTTATATCCGGTCAGATGTAACGATAATGTATTTATATCAGGTCATATGCAATGATAATGTATTTATATCAGGTCAGAGGTAATGATAATGTATTTATATCAGGTCAGAGGTAATGATATTGTATTTATATCAGGTCAGATGTAATGATAATGTATTTATATCAGGTCAGAGGCAATGATGTATGTACATCAGGTCAGATGTAATGATAATGTATTTATATCAGGTCAGATGTAATGATAATGTATGTACATCAGGTCAGATGTAATGATAATGTATTTATATCAGGTCATATGTAATGATAATGTATTTATATCAGGTCAGATGTAATGATAATATATGTACATCAGGTCAGATGTAATGATAATGTATGTACATCAGGTCAGATGTAATGATAATGTATGTACATCAGGTCGGATGTAATGATAATGTATGTACATCAGGTCAGATGTAGTGATAATGTATTTATACCATGTCATGAGTAATGATCATGTATGTACATCAGGTCAGGTGTGATGATAATGTATTCATATCAGGTCAGATGTAATGATAATGTATGTACATCAGGTCAGATGTAATGATAATGTATGTACATCAGGTCAGATGTAATGATAATGTATTCACATCAGGTCAGATGTAATGATAATGATTTATATCAGGTCAGATGTAATGATATCATGTCAGAGGTAATAATAATGCATTTATATCAGGTCAGAGATAATGATAATGTATTTATATCAGGTCAGAGATAATGATAATGTATTTATATCAGGTCAGATGTAATGATAATGATTTATATCAGGTCAGATGTAACGATAATGTATTTATATCAGGTCAGATGTAATGATAATGTATGTGTATCAGGTCAGATGTAATGATAATGTATGTGTATCAGGTCAGATGTAATGATAATGTATTCATATCAGGTCAGATGTAACGATAATGTATTTATACCAGGTCAGATGTAATGATAATGTATTCATATCAGGTCAGATGTAATGATAATGTATTCATATCAGGTCAGATGTAATGATAATGTATTCATATCATGTCAGATGTAATGATAATGTATTTATATCAGGTCAGAGGCAATGATGTATGTACATCAGGTCAGATGTAATGATAATGCATGTACATCAGGTCAGATGTAATGATAATGTATGTACATCAGGTCAGATGTAATGATAATGTATGTACATCAGGTCATATGTAATGATAATGTATTTATATCAGGTCAGATGTAATGATAATATATGTACATCAGGTCAGATGTAATGATAATGTATGTACATCAGGTCAGATGTAATGATAATGTATGTACATCAGGTCAGATGTAATGATAATGTATGTACATCAGGTCGGATGTAATGATAATGTATGTACATCAGGTCAGATGTGATGATAATGTATTTATATCAGGTCAGGTGTAATGATAATGTATGTACATCAGGTCAGGTGTAATGATAATGTATTCATATCAGGTCAGATGTAATGATAATGTATGTACATCAGGTCAGATGTAATGATAATGTATGTACATCAGGTCAGATGTAATGATAATGTATGTACATCAGGTCATATGTAATGATAATGTATTCATATCAGGTCAGATGTAACGATAATGTATTTATACCAGGTCAGATGTAATGATAATGTATTCATATCAGGTCAGATGTAATGATAATGTATTCATATCATGTCAGATGTAATGATAATGTATTTATATCAGGTCAGAGGCAATGATGTATGTACATCAGGTCAGATGTAATGATAATGCATGTACATCAGGTCAGATGTAATGATAATGTATGTACATCAGGTCAGATGTAATGATAATGTATGTACATCAGGTCATATGTAATGATAATGTATTTATATCAGGTCAGATGTAATGATAATGTATGTACATCAGGTCAGATGTAATGATAATGTATGTACATCAGGTCAGATGTAATGATAATGTATGTACATCAGGTCAGATGTAATGATAATGTATTTATATCAGGTCAGATGTAATGATAATATATGTACATCAGGTCAGATGTAATGATAATGTATGTACATCAGGTCAGATGTAATGATAATGTATGTACATCAGGTCAGATGTAATGATAATGTATGTACATCAGGTCGGATGTAATGATAATGTATGTACATCAGGTCAGATGTGATGATAATGTATTTATATCAGGTCAGGTGTAATGATAATGTATGTACATCAGGTCAGGTGTAATGATAATGTATTCATATCAGGTCAGATGTAATGATAATGTATGTACATCAGGTCAGATGTAATGATAATGTATGTACATCAGGTCAGATGTAATGATAATGTATGTACATCAGGTCAGATGTAATGATAATGTATGTACATCAGGTCAGATGTAATGATAATGTATTCACATCAGGTCAGATGTAATGATAATGTATTTATATCATGTTATATGTAATGATAATGCATTTATATCAGGTCAGATATAATGATAATGATTTATATCAGGTCAGATGTAATGATAATGTATTTATATCAGGTCAGAGGTAATGATAATGTATTCATATCAGGTCAGATGTGTGTGTACCGTACATGTGAATCAAGCAATACTCCATAACATAAGTCAATAAAAACCAGTCATCGCCTCAATCAGCTCTATGTTATACAGCTCTATGTTATACAGCTCTATGTTCAACCTACCTATTTGTAAATAAGGTAAATTCACTTTGTGTTAACTCCCCTGCCTGTATTCTGTCTCTAAATGCTGTCTATCCCCAACAGAACCATGTCACCAGGTAACATTCTGGCTGTGTTGTCTATCCCCAACAGCACCATATCACCAGGTAACATTCTGGCTGTGTGGTCTATAACCAACAGCACCATATCACCAGGTAACATTCTGACTGTGTTGTCTATAACCAACAGCACCATATCACCAGGTAACATTCTGACTGTGTTGTCTATCCCCAACAGCACCATATCACCAGGTAACATTCTGACTGTGTTGTCTATCCCCAACAGCACCATATCACCAGGTAACATTCTGACTGTGTTGTCTATCACCAACAGCACCATATCACCAGGTAACATTCTGACTGTGTTGTCTATAACTAGGAGCACCATATCACCAGGTAACATTCTGGCTGTGTGGTCTACAACCAACAGCACCATATCACCAGGTAACATTCTGGCTGTGTGGTCTACAACCAACAGCACCATATCACCAGGTAACATTCTGACTGTGTTGTCTATAACCAACAGCACCATATCACCAGGTAACATTCTGACTGTGTTGTCTATCCCCAACAGCACCATATCACCAGGTAACATTCTGACTGTGTTGTCTATCACCAACAGCACCATATCACCAGGTAACATTCTGACTGTGTTGTCTATCCCCAACAGCACCATATCACCAGGTAACATTCTGACTGTGTTGTCTATCACCAACAGCACCATATCACCAGGTAACATTCTGACTGTGTTGTCTATCACCAACAGCACCATGTCACCAGGTAACATTCTGACTGTGTTGTCTATCACCAACAGCACCATATCACCAGGTAACATTCTGACTGTGTTAATGCACCTGGTGAATAAAGTTGATTCTGATTATTTGTCCGAAAGCGTACAGTACCTCTCTGAGTTTCGCCAGGACCACTTCAAGGTATTCCAGGTCGTCCACCTTGGCGGTGATGGCGTCCAGGTTGTCAACGACTGTCTTGGCCGTTAGGCAGCAGTTGAACTTGGTCACGGTCTCGTAGTCGAAGGGGAACGAAGTCTCACTGATAGTGACCTGCGTGATATTTCCCACTGTGCAGTCACTCACTGTGGACAGGGAGGAGAGTACTGTCATTCCCTCCCTATGGACAGGGAGGAGAGTACTGTCATTCACTCACTATGGACACAGACAGACAGACAGACAGACAGACAGACAGACAGACAGACAGACAGACAGACAGACAGTTATTCCCTCTTCAGCAGGAGGAGGGAGGAGAGACAGACAGACAGACAGACAGACAGTTATTCCCTCTTCAGCAGGAGGAGGGAGGAGAGACAGACAGACAGACAGACAGACAGACAGTTATTCCCTCTTCAGCAGGAGGAGGGAGGAGAGAGAGAGACAGTAATGGTATATTAGTGCAGGGGAGACACACCTATGGAGCGTTTGGACTGTGATTGGTCGATGATGGACTGTCTGATAGCCGTCTTCATCCTCCTCTTCTTCTGTCTGGACGTGTTGCTCTTCCTCAGCAGCTTCAGGAACGACTGTTGGAACTGGCCCTTTACTTTCTGGAGAACAACACAACACAGCCTGTAAACACACACACACACACACACACACACACACACACACACACACACACACACACACACACACACACACACAGCCTGTAAACACACACACACACACACAGCCTGTAAAAAAAAACACACACACACACACACACACACGCACCCACGCACACACACACACGCACGCACGCACGCACGCACACACACACACAGCCTGTAAAAACACACACACACACACAGCCTGTAAACACACACACACGCACACACACAGCCTGTAAAAAAACACACACACACGCACACACAGCCTGTAAAAACACACACACACACACACACACACACACACACACACACACACACACACACACACACACACACACACACACACACACACACACACACACACACACACACACACACACACACACAGCCTGTAAAAACACACACACACACACACACACACACACACACACACACACACACACACACACACACACACACACACACACACACACACACACACGCACACACAGCCTGTAAAAACACACACACACACGCACACACAGCCTGTAAACACACACACACAGCCTGTAAACACACACACACACACACACAGCCAGATGTCGTGGTTTGTGACCTTAGAGAAGTTCTTGTAGAAGGAGGATGTCAGGTAGAGAGGAAGAACGCCCAGGTTGTCCAGGGTCTCTCTGTTCCAGGTAGCTGGGAGTCTGGAGAAACACACAGTAAAGACTCAACTATACTGTTGATGGGAAACTCTCACAGTACAGACTCAACTATACTGTTGATGGGAAACTCACACAGTACAGACTCAACTATACTGTTGATGGGAAACTCACACAGTACAGACTCAACTATACTGTTGATGGGAAACTCACACAGTACAGACTCAACTATACTGTTGATGGGAAACTCTCACAGTACAGACTCAACTATACTGTTGACAGGAAACTCACTCACTCTCACAGTACAGACTCAACTATACTGTTGATGGGAAACTCTCACAGTACAGACTCAACTAAACTGTTGACGGGAAACTCTCACAGTACAGACTCAACTATACTGTTGACGGGAAACTCTCACAGTACAGACTCAACTATACTGTTGATGGGAAACTCACACAGTACAGACTCAACTATACTGTTGATGGGAAACTCTCACAGTACAGACTCAACTATACTGTTGACGGGAAACTCTCACAGTACAGACTCAACTATACTGTTGATGGGAAACTCTCACAGTACAGACTCAACTATACTGTTGATGGGAAACTCACAGTACAGACTCAACTATACTGTTGATGGGAAACTCTCACAGTACAGACTCAACTATACTCTTGATGGGAAACTCACACAGTACAGACTCAACTATACTGTTGATGGGAAACTCACACAGTACAGACTCAACTATACTGTTGACGGGAAACTCTCACAGTACAGACTCAACTATACTGTTGATGGGAAACTCTAACAGTACAGACTCAACTATACTGTTGACGGGAAACTCTCACAGTACAGACTCAACTATACTGTTGATGGGAAACTCTCACAGTACAGACTCAACTATACTGTTGACGGGAAACTCTCACAGTACAGACTCAACTATACTGTTGATGGGAAACTCTCACAGTACAGACTCAACTATACTGTTGACGGGAAACTCTCACAGTACAGACTCAACTATACTGTTGATGGGAAACTCTCACAGTACAGACTCAACTATACTGTTGACGGGAAACTCTCACAGTACAGACTCAACTATACTGTTGATGGGAAACTCTCACAGTACAGACTCAACTATACTGTTGACGGGAAACTCTCACAGTACAGACTCAACTATACTGTTGATGGAAACTCACACAGTACAGACTCAACTATACTGTTGATGGGAAACTCACTCTCACAGTACAGACTCAACTATACTGTTGATGGGAAACTCTCACAGTACAGACTCAACTATACTGTTGATGGGAAACTCTCACAGTACAGACTCAACTATACTGTTGATGGGAAACTCTCACAGTACAGACTCAACTATACTGTTGATGGGAAACTCTCACAGTACAGACTCAACTATACTGTTGACGGGAAACTCTCACAGTACAGACTCAACTATACTGTTGATGGGAAACTCTCACAGTACAGACTCAACTATACTGTTGACGGGAAACTCTCACAGTACAGACTCAACTATACTGTTGATGGGAAACTCTCACAGTACAGCCTCAACTATACTGTTGACGGGAAACTCTCACAGTACAGACTCAACTATACTGTTGATGGAAACTCACACAGTACAGACTCAACTATACTGTTGATGGGAAACTCACACAGTACAGACTCAACTATACTGTTGATGGGAAACTCTCACAGTACAGACTCAACTATACTGTTGATGGGAAACTCTCACAGTACAGACTCAACTATACTGTTGATGGGAAACTCTCACAGTACAGACTCAACTATACTGTTGATGGGAAACACTCACAGTACAGACTCAACTATACTGTTGATGGGAAACTCTCACAGTACAGACTCAACTATACTGTTGATGGGAAACTCTCACAGTACAGACTCAACTATACTGTTGATGGGAAACTCTCACAGTACAGACTCAACTATACTGTTGATGGGAAACTCTCACAGTACAGACTCAACTATACTGTTGATGGGAAACTCTCACAGTACAGACTCAACTATACTGTTGATGGGAAACTCTCACAGTACAGACTCAACTATACTGTTGATGGGAAACTCTCACAGTACAGACTCAACTATACTGTTGATGGGAAACTCTCACAGCCCAGACAGTCAGTCAGTCAGTCAGTCAGTCAGTCAGTTTCAGCCCAGTCAGTCAGTCAGTCAGTCAGTCAGTTTCAGCCCAGTCAGTCAGTCAGTCAGTCAGCCAGTCAGTCAGTTTCAGCCCAGTCAGTCAGTCAGTCAGTCAGTTTCAGCCCAGTCAGTCAGTCAGTCAGTCAGTTTCAGCCCAGTCAGTCAGTCAGTTTCAGCCCAGTCAGTCAGTCAGTCAGTCAGTCAGTCAGTCAGTCAGTTTCAGCCCAGTCAGTCAGTCAGTCAGTCAGTCAGTCAGTTTCAGCCCAGTCAGTTTCAGCCAGTCAGCCAGTCAGTCAGTTTCAGCCCAGTCAGTCAGTTTCAGCCCAGTCAGTCAGTCAGTTTCAGCCCAGTCAGTCAGTCAGTCAGTTTCAGCCCAGTCAGTCAGTCAGTCAGTCAGTTTCAGACCAGTCAGTCAGTCAGTCAGTCAGTTTCAGACCAGTCAGTCAGTCAGTCAGCCAGTCAGTCAGTCAGTTTCAGCCCAGTCAGTCAGTCAGTCAGTCAGTCAGTCAGTCAGTCAGTCAGTCAGTCAGCCAGTTTCAGCCCAGTCAGTCAGTCAGTCAGTTTCAGCCCAGTCAGTCAGTCAGTCAGTCAGTCAGTTTCAGCCCAGTCAGTCAGTCAGTCAGTTTCAGCCCAGTCAGTCAGTCAGTCAGTCAGTCAGTCAGTCAGTCAGTCAGTCAGTTTCAGCCCAGTCAGTCAGTCAGTCAGTCAGTCAGTCAGTTTCAGCCCAGTCAGTCAGTCAGCCAGTCAGTCAGTTTCAGCCCAGTCAGTCAGTCAGTCAGTCAGTTTCAGACCAGTCAGTCAGTCAGTCAGTCAGTCAGTCAGTCAGTTTCAGCCCAGTCAGTCAGCCAGTCAGTCAGTTTCAGCCCAGTCAGTCAGTCAGTCAGTCAGCCAGTCAGTCAGTTTCAGCCCAGTCAGTCAGTCAGTCAGTCAGTCAGTCAGTCAGTCAGTCAGTCAGTTTCAGCCCAGTCAGTCAGTCAGTCAGTCAGTCAGTCAGTCAGTTTCAGCCCAGTCAGTCAGTCAGTCAGTCAGTCAGTCAGTTTCAGCCCAGTCAGTCAGTCAGTCAGTCAGTTTCAGCCCAGTCAGTCAGTCAGTTTCAGCCCAGTCAGTCAGTCAGTCAGTTTCAGCCCAGTCAGTCAGTCAGTCAGTCAGTCAGTCAGTCAGTCAGTTTCAGCCCAGTCAGTCAGTCAGTTTCAGCCCAGTCAGTCAGTCAGTCAGTTTCAGCCCAGTCAGTCAGTCAGTCAGTTTCAGCCCAGTCAGTCAGCCAGTCAGTCAGTCAGTCAGTCAGTCAGTCAGTTTCAGCCCAGTCAGTCAGCCAGTCAGTCAGTCAGTCAGTCAGTCAGTCAGTCAGTCAGTCAGTTTCAGCCCAGTCAGTCAGCCAGTCAGTCAGTCAGTCAGTCAGTCAGTCAGTCAGTCAGTCAGTTTCAGCCCAGTCAGTCAGTCAGTCAGTCAGTCAGTTTCAGACCAGTCAGTCAGTCAGTCAGTCAGTCAGATGCGTTTGTTTAATTCCATGTTTCCATGTTGACTTACCCGTACTGTGTTTTCCCAGACGTCAACAGCGTTTCTATGGCAGCCACCTGTTCGTCAGTGAGGTCATTACAGTTTTGTAGTTTCTGCAGGATGAGCTGGTCAGAGTTCTGGATGTAGGAACCGTCCAGAACGCACACCATGTTACCTAGGACCTGCAGGTTGTCACTGCTCAGAACCGTGCCGCTGATACCCTGCAGGGACAGATGGACACAACACAGCACTGACATCACGACTTCCAATCAGATCGCATCAAATGCAAGCTCACATCATGAGCATTTCTATTTTGTCATTCTATATTGACGTTCTATATTGCTGTTCTATATTGTCATTCTATATTGTCATTCTATATTGTCATTCTATATTGTCATTCTATATTGTCATTCTATATTGCCATTACATATTGCTATTCTATATTGTCATTCTATATTGTCGTTCTATATTGCCATTCTATATTGTCATTCTGTATTGCCATTCTGTATTGCTATTCTATATTGCCGTTCTATATTGCCATTACATATTGCTATTCTATATTGTCATTCTCTATTGTCATTCTGTATTGTCATTCTGTATTGCCATTCTATATTGCCGTTCTATATTGTCGTTCTGTATTGTCATTCTGTATTGCCATTCTATATTGTCATTCAAAATTGTCATTCTGTATTGTCGTTCTATATTGCCGTTCTATATTGCCATTCTATATTGTCATTCTGTATTGTCATTCTGTATTGACATTCTGTATTGCCGTTCTATATTGCTGTTCTATATTGTCATTCTATATTGTCATTCTGTATTGACATTCTATATTGCCGTTCTATATTGCTGTTCTATATTGTCGTTCTATATTGCCATTCTATATTGCCGTTCTATATTGTCGTTCTATATTGCCGTTCTATATTGTTGTTCTATATTGCCATTCTATATTGCCGTTCTATATTGTCGTTTTATATTGCCGTTCTATATTGCAAACAAACAGCTTGCAGACAGTCTGCTAAATGACTTAAATGTAAATGTAAGGTCACAGTTATGAAAACTTAGGACACGAAAGAGGCCTTTCTACTGATTCTGGAAAAACACCAAAAGAAAGATGCTCAGGGTCCCTGCTCATCTGTGTGAATGTGCCTTAGGCATGCTGCAAGGAGACATGAGGACTGCAGATGTGACCAGGGCAATAAATTACAATGTCCGTACTGTGAGACGCCTAAGACAGCGCTACAGGGAGACAGGATGGACAGCTGATCGTCCTCGCAGTGGCAGACCACGTGTAACAACACCTGCACAGGATCGGTACATCCGAACATCACACCTGCGGGACAGGTACAGGATGGCAACAACAACTGCCCGAGTTACACCAGGAACGCACAATTTCTCCATCAGTGCTGACTGTCCGTAACAGGCTGAGAGAGGCTGGACTGAGGGCTTGTAGGCCTGTTGTAAGGCAGGTCCTCACCAGACAATACCGGCAACAACGTCGCCTATGGGCACACCCCCACCGTCGCTGGACCAGACAGGACTGGCAAAAAGTGCTCTCCACTGACGAGTCACGGTTTTGTCTCCCCCCAGGGTTAACCAGGTTCATTCAGATGCTACTGTTGCTATCCCCCCCCCCCAGGGTTAACCAGACTCATTCAGATGCTACTGTTGCTATCCCCCCCCAGGGTTAACCAGACTCATTCAGATGCTACTGTTGCTATCCCCCCCAGGGTTAACCAGACTCATTCAGATGCTACTGTTGCTATTCCCCCCAGGGTTAACCAGACTCATTCAGATGCTACTGTTGCTATCCCCCCCAGGGTTAACCAGACTCATTCAGATGCTACTGTTGCTATTCCCCCCCCAGGGTTAACCAGACTCATTCAGATGCTACTGTTGCTATTCCCCCCCCAGGGTTAACCAGGTTCATTCAGATGCTACTGTTGCTATCCCCCCCAGGGTTAACCAGACTCATTCAGATGCTACTGTTGCTATTCCCCCCCCCAGGGTTAACCAGACTCATTCAGATGCTACTGTTGCTATTCCCCCCCCCAGGGTTAACCAGGTTCATTCAGATGCTACTGTTGCTATCCCCCCAGGGTTAACCAGACTCATTCAGATGCTACTGTTGCTATCCCCCCCAGGGTTAACCAGACTCATTCAGATGCTACTGTTGCTATCCCCCCCCCAGGGTTAACCAGACTCGTTCAGATGCTACTGTTGCTATTCCCCCCCCCAGGGTTAACCAGACTCATTCAGATGCTACTGTTGCTATTCCCCCCCCAGGGTTAACCAGACTCATTCAGATGTTACTGTTGCTATTCCCCCCAGGGTTAACCAGACTCATTCAGATGCTACTGTTGCTATCCCCCCAGGGTTAACCAGACTCATTCAGATGCTACTGTTGCTATTCCCCCAGGGTTAACCAGACTCATTCAGATGCTACTGTTGCTATTCCCCCCCCAGGGTTAACCAGACTCATTCAGATGCTACTGTTGCTATAACCCCCCCAGGGTTAACCAGGTTCATTCAGATGCTACTGTTGCTATCCCCCCAGGGTTAACCAGACTCATTCAGATGCTACTGTTGCTATCCCCCCCAGGGTTAACCAGACTCATTCAGATGCTACTGTTGCTATCCCCCCAGGGTTAACCAGACTCGTTCAGATGCTACTGTTGCTATTCCCCCCAGGGTTAACCAGACTCATTCAGATGCTACTGTTGCTATTCCCCCCAGGGTTAACCAGACTCATTCAGATGTTACTGTTGCTATTCCCCCCAGGGTTAACCAGACTCATTCAGATGCTACTGTTGCTATCCCCCCCCCAGGGTTAACCAGACTCGTTCAGATGCTACTGTTGCTATTCCCCCCCAGGGTTAACCAGACTCATTCAGATGCTACTGTTGCTATTCCCCCCAGGGTTAACCAGACTCATTCAGATGTTACTGTTGCTATTCCCCCCAGGGTTAACCAGACTCATTCAGATGCTACTGTTGCTATCCCCCCCAGGGTTAACCAGACTCATTCAGATGCTACTGTTGCTATTCCCCCCAGGGTTAACCAGACTCATTCAGATGCTACTGTTGCTATCCCCCCCCCCCAGGGTTAACCAGACTCATTCAAATGCTACTGTTGCTATTCCCCCCAGGGTTAACCAGACTCATTCAGATGCTACTGTTGCTATTCCCCCCAGGGTTAACCAGACTCATTCAGATGCTACTGTTGCTATCCCCCCAGGGTTAACCAGACTCATTCAGATGCTACTGTTGCTATTCCCCCCCCCAGGGTTAACCAGACTCATTCAAATGCTACTGTTGCTATTCCCCCCAGGGTTAACCAGACTCATTCAGATGCTACTGTTGCTATTCCCCCCCAGGGTTAACCAGACTCATTCAGATGCTACTGTTGCTATCCCCCCCCAGGGTTAACCAGACTCATTCAGATGCTACTGTTGCTATTCCCCCCCCCCAGGGTTAACCAGACTCATTCAGATGCTACTGTTGCTATCCCCCCAGGGTTAACCAGACTCATTCAGATGCTACTGTTGCTATCCCCCCCCCCCAGGGTTAACCAGACTCATTCAGATGCTACTGTTGCTATCCCCCCAGGGTTAACCAGACTCATTCAGATGCTACTGTTGCTATCCCCCCCCCCAGGGTTAACCAGACTCATTCAGATGCTACTGTTGCTATCCCCCCAGGGTTAACCAGACTCATTCAGATGCTACTGTTGCTATCCCCCCAGGGTTAACCAGACTCATTCAGATGCTACTGTTGCTATCCCCCCCCAGGGTTAACCAGACTCGTTCAGATGCTACTGTTGCTATTCCCCCCAGGGTTAACCAGACTCGTTCAGATGCTACTGTTGCTATCCCCCCAGGGTTAACCAGACTCATTCAGATGCTACTGTTGCTATCCCCCCCCAGGGTTAACCAGACTCATTCAGATGCTACTGTTGCTATTCCCCCCAGGGTTAACCAGGCTCATTCAGATGCTACTGTTGCTATTCCCCCCAAGGGTTAACCAGACTCGTTCAGATGCTACTGTTGCTATTCCCCCCCCCCAGGGTTAACCAGACTCATTCAGATGCTACTGTTGCTATTCCCCCCCAGGGTTAACCAGACTCGTTCAGATGCTACTGTTGCTATTCCCCCCAGGGTTAACCAGACTCATTCAGATGCTACTGTTGCTATTCCCCCTCAGGGTTAACCAGACTCATTCAGATGCTACTGTTGCTATCCCCCCCCCCAGGGTTAACCAGACTCGTTCAGATGCTACTGTTGCTACCCCCCCCAGGGTTAACCAGACTCATTCAGATGCTACTGTTGCTATCCCCCCAGGGTTAACCAGACTCATTCAGATGCTACTGTTGCTATCCCCCCAGGGTTAACCAGACTCGTTCAGATGCTACTGTTGCTATTCCCCCCCAGGGTTAACCAGACTCGTTCAGATGCTACTGTTGCTATCCCCCCCCCAGGGTTAACCAGACTCGTTCAGATGCTACTGTTGCTATTCCCCCCAGGGTTAACCAGACTCGTTCAGATGCTACTGTTGCTATCCCCCCAGGGTTAACCAGACTCATTCAGATGCTACTGTTGCTATCCCCCCAGGGTTAACCAGACTCATTCAGATGCTACTGTTGCTATCCCCCCCAGGGTTAACCAGACTCATTCAGATGCTACTGTTGCTATTCCCCCCCAGGGTTAACCAGGCTCATTCAGATGCTACTGTTGCTATTCCCCCCAAGGGTTAACCAGACTCGTTCAGATGCTACTGTTGCTATTCCCCCCCCAGGGTTAACCAGACTCATTCAGATGCTACTGTTGCTATTCCCCCCCCAGGGTTAACCAGACTCGTTCAGATGCTACTGTTGCTATTCCCCCCAGGGTTAACCAGACTCATTCAGATGCTACTGTTGCTATTCCCCCCTCAGGGTTAACCAGACTCATTCAGATGCTACTGTTGCTATCCCCCCCCAGGGTTAACCAGACTCATTCAGATGCTACTGTTGCTATCCCCCCCCAGGGTTAACCAGACTCATTCAGATGCTACTGTTGCTATTCCCCCCAGGGTTAACCAGACTCGTTCAGATGCTACTGTTGCTACCCCCCCAGGGTTAACCAGACTCGTTCAGATGCTACTGTTGCTATTCCCCCCAGGGTTAACCAGACTCATTCAGATGCTACTGTTGCTATTCCCCCCAGGGTTAACCAGACTCGTTCAGATGCTACTGTTGCTACCCCCCAGGGTTAACCAGACTCATTCAGATGCTACTGTTGCTATCCCCCCAGGGTTAACCAGACTCATTCAGATGCTACTGTTGCTATCCCCCCCCCCCCCAGGGTTAACCAGACTCATTCAGATGCTACTGTTGCTATTCCCCCCAGGGTTAACCAGGCTCATTCAGATGCTACTGTTGCTATTCCCCCCAGGGTTAACCAGACTCATTCAGATGCTACTGTTGCTATCCCCCCCAGGGTTAACCAGACTCATTCAGATGCTACTGTTGCTATCCCCCCCCCCCAGGGTTAACCAGACTCATTCAGATGCTACTGTTGCTATCCCCCCCAGGGTTAACCAGACTCATTCAGATGCTACTGTTGCTATCCCCCCAGGGTTAACCAGACTCGTTCAGATGCTACTGTTGCTATTCCCCCCCCCAGGGTTAACCAGACTCGTTCAGATGCTACTGTTGCTATCCCCCCCAGGGTTAACCAGACTCATTCAGATGCTACTGTTGCTATCCCCCCCAGGGTTAACCAGACTCATTCAGATGCTACTGTTGCTATTCCCCCCCCCAGGGTTAACCAGACTCATTCAGATGCTACTGTTGCTATTCCCCCCAGGGTTAACCAGACTCGTTCAGTTGCTACTGTTGCTATCCCCCCCCAGGGTTAACCAGACTCGTTCAGATGCTACTGTTGCTATTCCCCCCCAGGGTTAACCAGACTCATTCAGATGCTACTGTTGCTATTCCCCCCAGGGTTAACCAGACTCGTTCAGATGCTACTGTTGCTATCCCCCCAGGGTTAACCAGGTTCATTCAGATGCTACTGTTGCTATCCCCCCCAGGGTTAACCAGACTCATTCAGATGCTACTGTTGCTATTCCCCCAGGGTTAACCAGGCTCATTCAGATGCTACTGTTGCTATCCCCCAGGGTTAACCAGACTCATTCAGATGCTACTGTTGCTATCCCCCCCAGGGTTAACCAGACTCATTCAGATGCTACTGTTGCTATTCCCCCCCCCCAGGGTTAACCAGACTCATTCAGATGCTACTGTTGCTATCCCCCCCCCCCCCAGGGTTAACCAGACTCATTCAGATGCTACTGTTGCTATTCCCCCCAGGGTTAACCAGACTCGTTCAGATGCTACTGTTGCTATTCCCCCCAGGGTTAACCAGACTCATTCAGATGCTACTGTTGCTATTCCCCCCCCCAGGGTTAACCAGACTCATTCAGATGCTACTGTTGCTATTCCCCCCAGGGTTAACCAGACTCATTCAGATGCTACTGGTGCTATTCCCCCCCCCAGGGTTAACCAGACTCATTCAGATGCTACTGTTGCTATTCCCCCCCAGGGTTAACCAGGCTCATTCAGATGCTACTGTTGCTATTCCCCCCAGGGTTAACCAGACTCATTCAGATGCTACTGTTGCTATTCCCCCCCCAGGGTTAACCAGACTCGTTCAGATGCTACTGTTGCTATTCCCCCCAGGGTTAACCAGGCTCATTCAGATGCTACTGTTGCTATTCCCCCCAGGGTTAACCAGACTCATTCAGATGCTACTGTTGCTATTCCCCCCCCCCCCAGGGTTAACCAGACTCGTTCAGATGCTACTGTTGCTATTCCCCCCAGGGTTAACCAGACTCATTCAGATGCTACTGTTGCTATTCCCCCCCCAGGGTTAACCAGACTAGTTCAGATGCTACTGTTGCTATCCCCCCCCCCAGGGTTAACCAGACTCATTCAGATGCTACTGTTGCTATCCCCCCCAGGGTTAACCAGACTCATTCAGATGCTACTGTTGCTATTCCCCCCAGGGTTAACCAGACTCATTCAGATGCTACTGTTGCTATCCCCCCCCCAGGGTTAACCAGACTCGTTCAGATGCTACTGTTGCTATCCCCCCAGGGTTAACCAGACTCATTCAGATGCTACTGTTGCTATTCCCCCCAGGGTTAACCAGACTCATTCAGATGCTACTGTTGCTATTCCCCCCAGGGTTAACCAGACTCATTCAGATGCTACTGTTGCTATTCCCCCCAGGGTTAACCAGGCTCATTCAGATGCTACTGTTGCTATTCCCCCCCCAAGGGTTAACCAGACTCGTTCAGATGCTACTGTTGCTATTCCCCCCAGGGTTAACCAGACTCATTCAGATGCTACTGTTGCTATTCCCCCCCCAGGGTTAACCAGACTCGTTCAGATGCTACTGTTGCTATTCCCCCCAGGGTTAACCAGACTCATTCAGATGCTACTGTTGCTATTCCCCCCCCAGGGTTAACCAGACTCATTCAGATGCTACTGTTGCTATTCCCCCCAGGGTTAACCAGACTCATTCAGATGCTACTGTTGCTATTCCCCCCAGGGTTAACCAGACTCATTCAGATGCTACTGTTGCTATTCCCCCCAGGGTTAACCAGGCTCATTCAGATGCTACTGTTGCTATCCCCCCAGGGTTAACCAGACTCGTTCAGATGCTACTGTTGCTACCCCCCAGGGTTAACCAGACTCATTCAGATGCTACTGTTGCTATCCCCCCAGGGTTAACCAGACTCATTCAGATGCTACTGTTGCTATCCCCCCCCCCCAGGGTTAACCAGACTCATTCAGATGCTACTGTTGCTATTCCCCCCAGGGTTAACCAGACTCATTCAGATGCTACTGTTGCTATTCCCCCCCCAGGGTTAACCAGACTCATTCAGATGCTACTGTTGCTATTCCCCCCCCCCCAGGGTTAACCAGACTCATTCAGATGCTACTGTTGCTATTCCCCCCAGGGTTAACCAGGCTCATTCAGATGCTACTGTTGCTATCCCCCCCAGGGTTAACCAGACTCATTCAGATGCTACTGTTGCTATCCCCCAGGGTTAACCAGACTCATTCAGATGCTACTGTTGCTATCCCCCCAGGGTTAACCAGACTCATTCAGATGCTACTGTTGCTATCCCCCCAGGGTTAACCAGACTCATTCAGATGCTACTGTTGCTATCCCCCCAGGGTTAACCAGACTCGTTCAGATGCTACTGTTGCTATTCCCCCCAGGGTTAACCAGACTCGTTCAGATGCTACTGTTGCTATCCCCCCAGGGTTAACCAGACTCATTCAGATGCTACTGTTGCTATCCCCCCCCAGGGTTAACCAGACTCATTCAGATGCTACTGTTGCTATTCCCCCCCCCAGGGTTAACCAGACTCATTCAGATGCTACTGTTGCTATTCCCCCCAGGGTTAACCAGACTCGTTCAGATGCTACTGTTGCTATCCCCCCCCAGGGTTAACCAGACTCATTCAGATGCTACTGTTGCTATTCCCCCCAGGGTTAACCAGACTCATTCAGATGCTACTGTTGCTATTCCCCCCCCCAGGGTTAACCAGACTCGTTCAGATGCTACTGTTGCTATTCCCCCCCAGGGTTAACCAGACTCGTTCAGATGCTACTGTTGCTATCCCCCCAGGGTTAACCAGGTTCATTCAGATGCTACTGTTGCTATCCCCCCCAGGGTTAACCAGACTCATTCAGATGCTACTGTTGCTATCCCCCCAGGGTTAACCAGACTCGTTCAGATGCTACTGTTGCTATCCCCCCCAGGGTTAACCAGACTCGTTCAGATGCTACTGTTGCTATTCCCCCCAGGGTTAACCAGACTCATTCAGATGCTACTGTTGCTATTCCCCCCCAGGGTCAACCAGACTCATTCAGATGCTACTGTTGCTATTCCCCCCAGGGTTAACCAGACTCATTCAGATGCTACTGTTGCTATTCCCCCCAGGGTTAACCAGACTCGTTCAGATGCTACTGTTGCTATCCCCCCCAGGGTTAACCAGACTCGTTCAGATGCTACTGTTGCTATTCCCCCCCCCAAGGGTTAACCAGACTCATTCAGATGTTACTGTTGCTATTCCCCCAGGGTTAACCAGGCTCATTCAGATGCTACTGTTGCTATTCCCCCCCAAGGGTTAACCAGACTCGTTCAGATGCTACTGTTGCTATTCCCCCCCAGGGTTAACCAGACTCATTCAGATGCTACTGTTGCTATTCCCCCCCCAGGGTTAACCAGACTCGTTCAGATGCTACTGTTGCTATTCCCCCCAGGGTTAACCAGACTCATTCAGATGCTACTGTTGCTATTCCCCCCCAGGGTTAACCAGACTCATTCAGATGCTACTGTTGCTATCCCCCCCCCAGGGTTAACCAGACTCATTCAGATGCTACTGTTGCTATCCCCCCCCAGGGTTAACCAGACTCATTCAGATGCTACTGTTGCTATTCCCCCCAGGGTTAACCAGACTCATTCAGATGCTACTGTTGCTATCCCCCCCCCCAGGGTTAACCAGACTCGTTCAGATGCTACTGTTGCTATCCCCCCCAGGGTTAACCAGACTCATTCAGATGCTACTGTTGCTATTCCCCCCAGGGTTAACCAGACTCATTCAGATGCTACTGTTGCTATTCCCCCCAGGGTTAACCAGACTCATTCAGATGCTACTGTTGCTATTCCCCCCAGGGTTAACCAGGCTCATTCAGATGCTACTGTTGCTATTCCCCCCAAGGGTTAACCAGACTCGTTCAGATGCTACTGTTGCTATTCCCCCCCAGGGTTAACCAGACTCATTCAGATGCTACTGTTGCTATTCCCCCCCCCAGGGTTAACCAGACTCATTCAGATGCCCCCAGGGTTAACCAGACTCGTTCAGATGCTACTGTTGCTATTCCCCCCAGGGTTAACCAGACTCATTCAGATGCTACTGTTGCTATTCCCCCCCCCCAGGGTTAACCAGACTCATTCAGATGCTACTGTTGCTATCCCCCCCCAGGGTTAACCAGACTCATTCAGATGCTACTGTTGCTATCCCCCCCCCAGGGTTAACCAGACTCATTCAGATGCTACTGTTGCTATTCCCCCCAGGGTTAACCAGACTCATTCAGATGCTACTGTTGCTATCCCCCCCAGGGTTAACCAGACTCGTTCAGATGCTACTGTTGCTACCCCCCAGGGTTAACCAGACTCATTCAGATGCTACTGTTGCTATCCCCCCCCCAGGGTTAACCAGACTCATTCAGATGCTACTGTTGCTATCCCCCCAGGGTTAACCAGACTCATTCAGATGCTACTGTTGCTATCCCCCCCCCCCCAGGGTTAACCAGACTCGTTCAGATGCTACTGTTGCTATTCCCCCCCCAAGGGTTAACCAGACTCATTCAGATGCTACTGTTGCTATCCCCCCAGGGTTAACCAGACTCATTCAGATGCTACTGTTGCTATTCCCCCCAGGGTTAACCAGACTCATTCAGATGCTACTGTTGCTATCCCCCCAGGGTTAACCAGACTCATTCAGATGCTACTGTTGCTATTCCCCCCCCCCCAGGGTTAACCAGACTCATTCAGATGCTACTGTTGCTATCCCCCCAGGGTTAACCAGACTAGTTCAGATGCTACTGTTGCTATCCCCCCCCCAGGGTTAACCAGACTCATTCAGATGCTACTGTTGCTATTCCCCCCAGGGTTAACCAGACTCATTCAGATGCTACTGTTGCTATTCCCCCCAGGGTTAACCAGACTCATTCAGATGCTACTGTTGCTATCCCCCCCCAGGGTTAACCAGACTCATTCAGATGCTACTGTTGCTATTCCCCCCAGGGTTAACCAGACTCATTCAGATGCTACTGTTGCTATCCCCCCCAGGGTTAACCAGACTAGTTCAGATGCTACTGTTGCTATCCCCCCCCAGGGTTAACCAGACTCATTCAGATGCTACTGTTGCTATCCCCCCAGGGTTAACCAGACTCATTCAGATGCTACTGTTGCTATCCCCCCCCCCAGGGTTAACCAGACTCGTTCAGATGCTACTGTTGCTATCCCCCCAGGGTTAACCAGACTCATTCAGATGCTACTGTTGCTATCCCCCCCCCAGGGTTAACCAGACTCATTCAGATGCTACTGTTGCTATCCCCCCCAGGGTTAACCAGACTCATTCAGATGCTACTGTTGCTATCCCCCCAGGGTTAACCAGACTCATTCAGATGCTACTGTTGCTATCCCCCCCCAGGGTTAACCAGACTCATTCAGATGTTACTGTTGCTATTCCCCCCCAGGGTTAACCAGACTCATTCAGATGCTACTGTTGCTATTCCCCCCCAGGGTTAACCAGACTCATTCAGATGCTACTGTTGCTATCCCCCCCCCAGGGTTAACCAGACTCATTCAGATGCTACTGTTGCTATTCCCCCCCCCCAGGGTTAACCAGACTCATTCAGATGCTACTGTTGCTATTCCCCCCAGGGTTAACCAGACTCATTCAGATGCTACTGTTGCTATTCCCCCCAGGGTTAACCAGACTCATTCAGATGCTACTGTTGCTATCCCCCCCAGACTCAGGGTTAACCAGACTCATTCAGATGCTACTGTTGCTATTCCCCCCCCAGGGTTAACCAGACTCATTCAGATGCTACTGTTGCTATCCCCCCCCAGGGTTAACCAGACTCATTCAGATGCTACTGTTGCTATTCCCCCCAGGGTTAACCAGACTAGTTCAGATGCTACTGTTGCTATTCCCCCCCCAGGGTTAACCAGACTCGTTCAGATGCTACTGTTGCTATTCCCCCCAGGGTTAACCAGACTCATTCAGATGCTACTGTTGCTATTCCCCCAGGGTTAACCAGACTAGTTCAGATGCTACTGTTGCTATCCCCCCAGGGTTAACCAGACTCATTCAGATGCTACTGTTGCTATCCCCCCCCCAGGGTTAACCAGACTCGTTCAGATGCTACTGTTGCTATCCCCCCCCCCCCCCCCAGGGTTAACCAGGTTCATTCCAGAGCCTCAATCTGCCTTTACTGCATTGCAGAAAGCAATGGATGGAGGCTGTAGATTTTTAGTGTACTACTGAGACCAGAGACCGATCGGCCCGGTCAAAAGTAGTGTACTATTAAAGGGAATAGTGGCGTCATTTGGACCACATCTATGTTGTGTGACAGTGTGGTGACTCACCAGGCAGGTCTTGACATTGTTAACCAGGGCTGTGCGTTTGAAACTGAGCGCGTCGGAGAACACAGAGAAGTCTGCGTCTCCCAGCTCACTGAAGTAGTCCTTACAGCTGTCCCGAGGAACCTTACTGTAGCTGCAGACATCAAATACAATATAACGCCTTTATATTCATACAATATACATAAACAAATATTCATCAGTAATTTAATAAACCAGTTTCATTAATCAGTCACTGAATAAACCAGCTTCATTCATCAGTAACTTCCCTGGTTTCATTCATCAGTAACTTCCCTGGTGTCATTCATCAGTAACTTCCCTGGTTTCATTCATCAGTAACTTCCCTGGTGTCATTCATCAGTAACTTCCCTGGTGTCATTCATCAGTAACTTCCCTGGTGTCATTCATCAGTAACTTCTCTGGTTTCATTCATCAGAAACTTCCCTGGTTTCATTCATCAGTCACTGAATAAACCAGCTTCATTCATCAGTAACTTCCCTGGTGTCATTCATCAGTAACTTAATAAACCAGCTTCATTCATCAGTAACTTCCCTGGTGTCATTCATCAGTAACTTCCCTGGTTTCATTCATCAGTAACTTAATAAACCAGCTTCATTCATCAGTAACTTCCCTGGTGTCATTCATCAGTAACTTCCCTGGTTTCATTGATCAGTAACTTCCCTGGTTTCATTCATCAGTAACTTCCCTGGTTTCATTCATCAGTAACTTCCCTGGTTTCATTCATCAGTAACTTCCCTGGTGTCATTCATCAGTAACTTCCCTGGTGTCATTCATCAGTAACTTCCCTGGTTTCATTAATCAGTAACTTCCCTGGTGTCATTCATCAGTAACTTCCCTGGTGTCATTCATCAGTAACTTCCCTGGTTTCATTCATCAGTAACTTCCCTGGTGTCATTCATCAGTAACTTCTCTGGTTTCATTCATCAGTAACTTCCCTGGTGTCATTCATCAGTAACTTCCCTGGTTTCATTCATCAGTAACTTCCCTGGTTTCATTCATCAGTAACTTAATAAACCAGTTTCATTCATCAGTAACTTCCCTGGTTTCATTCATCAGTAACTTCCCTGGTGTCATTCATCAGTAACTTCCCTGGTTTCATTCATCAGTAACTTCCCTGGTTTCATTCATCAGTAACTTCCCTGGTTTCATTCATCAGTAACTTCCCTGGTTTCATTCATCAGTCACTTCCCTGGTTTCATTCATCAGTAACTTCCCTGGTTTCATTCATCAGTAACTTCCCTGGTTTCATTCATCAGTAACTTCCCTGGTTTCATTCATCAGTAACTTAATAAACCAGTTTCATTCATCAGTAACTTAATAAACCAGTTTCATTCATCAGTAACTTCCCTGGTTTCATTCATCAGTAACTTCCCTGGTTTCATTCATCAGTAACTTCCCTGGTTTCATTCATCAGTCACTTAATAAACCAGTTTTATTTATCAATAATTTCATTAACCAGTTGAATTCATCAGTAAACAGAGAGAGAGATGAACTGTCCAATAGTATTTGCTTTGATTCATTTATTGATTAGTTGATTGGTTGGTTTATTAGTTGATTTATTGAATGGTTGATTGGTTAATTGATTTATTTGTTGGTTGATGGTTGATTGGTTAATGGATTTATTGGTTGATTGGTTGGTTGATTGGTTAATTGGTTGTTGGTTGATTGATTGGTTGATTGATTGGTTGATTGGTTTGATTGGTTAATTGGTTGTTGGTTGATAGGTTGGTTGATTGATTGGTTGATTGGTTGATTGATTGGTTAATTGATTGGTTGATTGGTTAATTGGTTGTTGGTTGATTGGTTGATTGGTTAATTGGTTAATTGGTTGGTTAATTGGTTGTTGTTGATTGGTTGATAGGTTGATTGAATGTATGACATGCGGTACTCACTCGTAGTAAAGCAGCATGTCAGGAGGGTACAGGTTGTAGCTGGTGACATCTGACTCTTCCTGGATGTAGTTGTACATGCAGGTCAACTGTGGGTCACACAAACATATAATAATATTACGATTGTTTATCAAATGAATAATCCCTTTGCATGCTGACTTCTCAAACAACTGTTGGAATACAACAATTACCGACCTCAGCAACAACAACAACAGCTGGTATTAACCTTGGTGATGAGAGGCTGACCAGAGTCTCTTTGAGTACGACAACAACGACAACAACAACAGCTGGTATTAATTAAGCTTGGTGATGAGAGGCTGACCAGAGTCTCTTTGAGTACGACAACAACAACAATAACCACAGTGAAAACAACAACAACAACAGCTGGTATCTGACCTGAGTCTCTCTCAGTGCGACCCTGTTCTTGCCCTTCCTCCTGCAGGCCTTGACCAGTTTCTTGATCTTGGTTGTGGTCATACTGGCCACTCTGGTGCAGGTGAAGCCCTGGAGCACACTGGATGACATACTGGGGGAAACACACACACACACACACACACACACACACACACACACACACACACACACACACACACAAAGGTGTAGACAGACACATACACACACACACACACACACACACACACAAAGGTGTAGACAGACACATACACACACACACACACACACACACAAAGGTGTAGACAGACACATACACACACACACACACACACACACACACACACACACACACACACACACACACACACACACACACACACACACAAAGGTGTAGACACACACACACACACACAAAGGTGTAGACACACACACACACACACACACACACACAAAATAATTGAAAATAACCATGAAACTGAGAGAAATTGCACTGAGACAGAATCAACACGCCCACATGACACTCCTCACTTCCTGGTTTTACAGGGCATTCTGAAAGTATTCAGACCCCTTGCTTTGTTCCACATGTTGTTACGTTACAGCCTTATTCTAAAATGGATTACATAATACCCCATAATGACTGACACGCCCACATGTCACTCCTCACTTCCTGGTTTTACAGCATTCTGAAAGTATTCAGACTTGTTCCACATGTTGTTACGTTACAGCCTCATTCTAAAATGGATTACATAATTAAAGCATTTTTATATATATATCTACACACAATACCCCATAATGACTGGGGCGAAAACTGTTTTTTAGACATTTTTGCAAATGTATTACAAATAAAAAATAGAATACTTTATTTACATACGTATTCAGACCCTTTGCTATGAGAGTTGAAATTGAGCTCAGGTGCATCCTGTTTCCATTGATCATCTTTGACATGTTTCTACAATTTGATTGGAGTTCACCTGTGGTAAATTTAATTGATTGGACATGTTTTGGAAAGGCACACACCTGTCTGTATAAGGTTCCCCAGTTGACAGTGCATGTCAGAGCAAGAACCAAGCCATGAGGTCGAAGGAATTGTCCGTAGAGCACTGAGACCGGACTGTGTCGAAGCACAGATCTGGGGAAAGGTACCAAAACATTTCTGCAGCATTGTGGGTCCCCAAGAACCCAGTGGCCTCCATCAAGTTTTGAACCACCAAGACTCTTCCAAGAGCTGGCCACCTGGCCAAACTGAGCAATCGGGGGAGAAGGGCCTTGGTCAGGGAGGTGACCAAGAACCAGACAGAGTTCCTCTGTGGAGATGGGAGAACCTTCCAGAAGGACAACCATCTCTACAGCACTCCACCGATCAGGACTTTATGGTAGAGTGGCCAGACAGAAGCCACTCCTCAGTAAAAGGCACCCGACAGCCTGCTTGGAGTTTAAAAGGCACCTAAAGGAGTCTCACACCATGAGTAACAAAATTCTCTGGTCTGATGAAACCAAGATTGAACTCTTTGGCCTAAATGCCAAGCGTCACATCTGGAGGAAACCTGGTACCATCCCTACGGTGATTCATGGTGGTGGCAGCATCATGCTATGGGGGATGTTTTTTCAGTGACAGGGACTGGGAGACTAGTCAGGATCGAGGGAAAGACGAACGGAGCAAAGTACAGAGAGATCTTTGATGAAAACCTGCTCCAGAGCACTCAGAACCTCAGACTGGGGCGATGGTTCACCTTCCAACAGGACAACGACCCTAAAGCACACAGCCAAAAACAACGCAGGAGTGGCTTTGGGACAAGTCTCTGAATGTCCTTGAGTGGCCCAGCCAGAGCC